>NW_026856826.1:0-110204 GCF_026571515.1 Ruditapes philippinarum | reverse complement strand
TAAAAATTGTTCAAAGAATTTAATTCCATGCAGAACTCTGGTTGCCATGGCAACCAAAAGAAAAAACTTTAAATATCTTCTTTTAAAAAAACATAAGAGCTAGAGCTTAGATATTTGGCATGAAACATCTTCTAGTGAGTGTCTACCAAGTTTGTTCAAATAAAAGCCCTGGGGTCAAAATTGGCCCCGCCCCTGGGGGTCATTGATTTTCCCTATATATGCATATAGTAAAAACTTAAAAAATCTTCTTTTAAAGAACCGTAAGAGCTAGAGCTTAGATATTTGGCATGAAACATCTTCTAGTGAATGTCTAGCAAGTTTGTTCAAATAAAAGCCCTGGGGTCAAAATTGGCCCCGACCCAGGGGGTCATTGATTTTCCCTATATGCATATAGTAAAAAACTTAAAAAATCTTCTTTTTAAAGAACCCAAAGAGCTAGAGCTAAGATATTAAGCATGAAACATCTTCTAGTGAGTGTCTACCAAGTTTGTTCAAATTAAAGCCCTGGGGTCAAAATTGGCCCCGCCCCGGGGGTCATTGATTTTCCCTATATGCATATAGTAAAAACTTAAAAATCTTCTTTTAAAGAACCATAAGAGCTAGAGCTTAGATATTTGGCATGAAACATCTTCTAGTGAATGTCTACCAAGTTTGTTCAAATAAAAGCCCTGGGGTCAAAATTGACCCCGCCCCAGGGGGTCATAGATTTTCCCTATATGCATATAGTAAAAACTTAAAAAAATTTCTTTTAAAGAACCCAAAGAGCTAGAGCTAAGATATTAAGCATGAAACATCTTCTAGTGAGTGTCTACCAAGTTTGTTCAAATTAAAGCCCTGGGGTCAAAATTGGCTCCGCCCCGGGGGTCATTGGTTTTCCCTATATGCATATGGTAAAAACTTAAAAAATCTTCTTTTAAAGAACCATAAGAGCTAGAGCTTAGATATTTGGCATGAAACATCTTCTAGTGAATGTCTACCAAGTTTTTTCAAATAAAAGCCCTGGGGTCAAAATTGACCCTGCCCCAGGGGGTCATAGATTTTCCCTATATGCATGTAGTAAAAACTTAAAAAATCTTCTTTTAAAGAACCCAAAGAGCTAGAGCTAAGATATTTAGCATGAAACATCTTCTAATGAGTGTCTACCAAGTTTGTTCAAATAAAAGCTCTGGGGTCAAAATTGGCCCCGCCCCAGGGGGTCATTGATTTTCCCTATATGCATATAGTAAAAACTTAAAAATCTTCTTTTAAAGAACTCAAAGAGCTAGAGCTAAGATATTTAGCATGAAACATGTTCTAATGGGTGTCTACCAAGTATGTTCAAATAAAAGCCCTGGGGTCAAAACTGGCCCCGCCTGGGGGGGTCATTGATTTTCCTTATATGTGTATAGCAAAAACTTAAAAATCTTCTTTGGAAAAACCCAAATAGCTAGAGTTTAGATATTAAGCATGAAACATCTTTAAGTAAATATCTACAAAGTTTGTTAAAATAAACGCCTGGGGGTCAAAACTGGTCCTGCCCCAGGGGTGACATTGTTTTTAACTATATGTGTATAGTAAAAACTTTTAAAAATCTTCTTTTAAAAATGCCAATGAGCTAGAACTTAGATGTTTAGCATGAAACATCTTCTTATGGGTGTCTACCAAGTCTGTTCAAATAAACAAATAAAAGCCCTTGGGTAAAAATTGGCCGGGGGTGGGGGGCCTATATACAGGTGAGCGACCTCAGGGCCATTATGGCCCTCTTGTTTTATTAGGTTTGCCGATGACAATATAACTTAACATGTTGACTCACTTTCAATAAAACATGCTAACAATTTCTTCCATTCAAAGTATTCTGGAATCACTTTATCCCAATATAAACAATATTTTACAATCCACAGGCAGCAAATATTACGAGGATATTTTTTCTTTTGAGTGAAATATTGAATATATTTTCACGAAACATAAAATGACACATATTTTCACGAGCCGGGAGTGTTGAGTGAAAATATATACCATATTTCACAAAAAACGTAAAAATAACCTTTTTATTTAATTTCATTACCAAAGAAAAATGGTTACGAACACCCCTGCTTGCAACGCAATTTCAATTGTACAGCGAGCAGTAATATAATTATTGTCTTGTTTTGCACGCGATATTTAGCGCTACATTGTTCATGTACACAACTCTTTAAACGTCTGTACAGCATTAATGACTGAATTCAAGATATTGGTGTTCGGATTTATTTTCTTAGTTAAATAATTTTCTATCATTCTAGATAGTTTTCAAAATTCAACAAAAAGTTGTTTTATATTTATCAGATTTTTCAAATAAAATGGCGAAAGAAGTCTCTTAAGATAAATCTGAGTTTTGACTCCACCCACTTTCATATTTATATTTCATATTTATACCCCCAAAAACGAAGTTTGGGGGGGTATATAGGAGTCACCCGGTGGTCGGTCGGTCGGTTGGTCGGGCGGTCGGTCCAGACGTCCGTTGCATTTTCCTTGTCCGGAGCATAACTTGAAGACTAATGGTTGGAATTCAATATAACTACATACAATGGTCAAGCACATTGAGAGGAAGTGCAGTGCACAAGAACCATAACTTTATCTTGACTAATTACAGAGTTATTGCCCTTTGTTACTTTTCCTTGTCCGGGGCATAACTTGAAAACTACTGGTTGGAATTCAAAACAACTTCATACAATTGTCAAACACAATAAGGGGAAGTGCAGTGCACAAGAACCATAACTCTATCTTAAGTAATTACAGAGTTATTGCCCTTTGTTGCTTTTCCATTGCTTTTTTCCTTGTCCGGACCATAACTTGAAAACTACTGGTTAGAATTCAAAACAACTTCATACAATTGTCAAACACAATAAGGGGAAGTGCAGTGCACAGGAACCATAAATCTATCTAAAGTAATTACAGAGTTATTGCCCTTTGTTACTTTTCCATTGATTTTTTTGTCCGGACCATAACTTGAAGACTTATGGTTGGAATTCAATATAACTGCATACAATGGTCAAGCACACTGAGAGGAAGTGCAGTGCATAAGAACCATAACTCTTTCTTGACTAATTACAGAGTTATTGCCCTTTGTTACTTTTCCTTGTCCGGGGCATAACTTGAAAACTACTGGTTGGAATTCAAAACAACTTCATACAATTGTCAAACACAATAAGGGGAAGTGCAGTGCACAAGAACCATAACTCTATCTAAAGTAATTACAGAGTTATTGCCCTTTGTTGCTTTTCCATTGCCTTTTTTGTCCGGACCATAACTTGAAGACTTATGGTTGGAATTCAATATAACTTCATACCATGGTCAAGCACATTGAGAGAAAGTGCAGTGCTCAAGAACCATAACTCCATCTTGACTAATTACAGAGTTATTGCCCTTTGTTTCTTTTCCTTGTCCAGAGCATAACTTGAAAACTACTGTTTGGAATTCAATACAACTTCATACAGTTGTCAAGGACATTAAAAGGAAGTGCAGTGCACAAGAGCCATAACTCCATTTTGACAAAATACAGAGTTACTGCCCTTTGATGCTTTTCCTTGTCAGGAGCATAACTTAAAACATACTGGTTGGAATTCAAAACAACTTCATACAATGGTCAAGCACAATAAGAGGAAGTGCAGTGCACAAGAACTATAACTCCATCTTCAGTATTTATAGAGTTTTTGCCCTTTGTTCCTTTTCTTTGTCTTTCTGGACTTATTACAGAGTAATTCAATTAAACTTCATCATTGGCCAACCACATTGAAAGGAAATGCAACATATAAGAACCACAATTATCTTTAATTGCCCACAACCATAACTCTATATTTCAATTCTTTTACAAGGTATTCTGTTACTAGTAACATCCTCATTTCCGAAGCAGTCTTGTGGGGGTATTAATCACATTTAGTGATAGTTCTAGTTATTTTTAAAAAATATGAAATATATTTGACTGATATAGCATCATATTTCATGGGTTAAATTAAATAGTAATCACTTTTAGAAAATTGTTTTCTGGTTAGTTATACAAGAAAGCTGGTTATGTGGATTGAATGCCAAAATATAACCTAAAAAAGTGTGTAGAAATCAGTGTTAAAACCAGAAAAACAAACAAATCATTTGGAAAAAACTAGGATTTTACAATCGTCAGATTTTAGTATTAATAATTGTTTCTGCAAATTTAATTTCAGTCTCAAAGAATTTGTAAAACTTGATAGTTGAAAATGCATATTTTGTTAATGTTATATTTTAGGCATATGACAACCAGATTGCTCAGCTAAAAGTTGACCTCAAAAAGGAGATGAATCATGAGCCTGCAAAATCTACTGTCTGCCCACAGATTAAACAGCCCAAAGTGAGCCCGTCAAAGACGATCAAAACACCCACAAAACGTTTAGATACTGACAGTAGTGGACCAGACTCTGCTCAAGTGTCACCAAACATTCCTGAAAATAAAGGTAAATGCAAATTATCCCCATTTTTTTTACGCTGAATAATGAAATAACTGGCTTTGACTTGATCAGCAGTCCATTTGAAGTTTAAGGGATTTCAATAACAAAACACAAAAATTGAGCTACCAGCAGTATAATACCTTTTCAGACTGCATGGGTTTGCACGCATGCCTGGCTCTATACTGGTGGCAAAGTCTCATCACTCTAGCTTCCAGGGGCATCCATGGTGGAATGGTTAAGGTCGTTGACTTCAAACCACTTGCCCCTCACCGCTGTGTTTTCGGATCCCGACAGTGACTTTGGATTCTTTCATGTGTGGAAGCTATCCAGCTAGCTCATAGAACGTTGGTGGTTCTACTCGGGTTCCCGTTCATGCCTGAAATAGTTTATGGAATGGCATCTGAGGTCTTCCTCCACTGGAAGCTGGAGTGTCGCCATAAGACCTATAATGTGTCACTGTGACGTAAAACCCAATTAAACAAACAAAAACTTTACCTTCCACCAGGTTAAGGGTTGAACAAAAAAGATGACTTTTTACAGTTCAAGAGTAAAACATTGCTGTCGGTACAGTATCGAAACAAGTCTACTTCCTGTTAAGTTTAAGTACATATGCACCAAAGTTTGGTACAATGACTGGAAGTATAACATGCTTTTAATCCCAAAATAGGAGAAATGTCTAGGCTAACAAGACAGAGTTCAGTAATTTCTATTATATACTGTGTTACTGCATATTTCTCCATTGTTTTACTTTGTTGAAATGAATCATATGTTCTAATTATCTGATGGACTATTTCTAGTAAAATTTTTTGTTTGTTTGATTTGTTTCAGGTCACGACAGCTTTCGCTGGTTTAAAAAAAAAAACACTTAGATATTTAAGGTGCTCTTTAATTTCATGTTAACATTTTACTCTGAAGACAGCATTTTATCACTATTTAATAATTAATGAAATATTTGTGCTTCTATTGTTGTCCTATGTCTTAATATGACTGTATATCTATTGCAGACCAGAAGCAAATGTCACCAAAAACCCCTGTGACCCCAAGCAAGACAGCCAAATCCCATTTAGACAAGATTTCCGAGGGTAGCGAAACACCCACATCACGTTCAGAGAGATCTGATCTTTCATACCAGGAGCGTATTCAGAGCATTAAAGATAAATTTAGTGGAGAGATCTCGTCAGCTGTTGACGATAAAACTGACGAGATCGAAGAGGACATTATCTCTGCTGCCTCAGAAGCTTCAGATGACAAGTCTAAGGAAATTAAAATCAATCTCAGTACTAAAGAAGATATTTATGATGTGTCAGTGTCATACACTGATGACTTTGCTACTGAGCCAAACACTATGACCCATCATGAGAAACTGCCACTAAGTGCCAGATCAGTTAGCCAGATGTCTGAAGATATAGAAACAAAAACAGTACCTCAGTCTGCTAGATCTATTACTGAACAAATATCAGAACAAATATCTGAACAAATTTCTGAGAATCTGCCTTCAGAGTCATTTATTAAACAACTAGATTTAAAGACTCAAGGGAAAGATACTGATGTATTTGGTAAGGAGAAGGATAATGATAGTGAAGGGGATATTTCTCAGAGGTCATCAGTTGTCGAGTCATCGAGACCCTCTAGTGGTAGGAGTGAGCGATCTTCAGTGATTTCATATCAGACTGAACACGAGTCTTCCGAATCAGAGAAGTCTCCTGTAATTCAGACGGAAGACAAAGTGCCAAAATTTAATGATGAAGTTAGTGAACCATCTTCAAAGAAGAAGCCAGGCTCTGGCCTGATTTCAAATGTATTTGATATTGATGATTTGCTTGGAACAGATAATGAGGATACTCCTGTAGCATCCCCTACAGCTACTCCAAGAGAAATATCGAAACATGAGAGTTTAAGTGAAAAAAGTGACTTTTTTACCCCTCTTGCTGATTTTGAAATAGGAGATGGAGTTTATGTAACTGGGCCTAGTGGAAAGAAAGTGTCAGGAACATTGCTTTTTAAGGGAAATGTACAATTTGCACCTGGTGTTTGGGCAGGTGTGGAATTGGACCATCCAGAGGGAAGGCATAATGGAATTGAAGATGGTGTGAGGTATTTCACATGCAGAGAAAAACATGGTGTTATTGTTCCAGCTCATGATGTGCAAGCAACTCCAGGGGATGAAGAAGAGAAAGGGCCTTTACTGGATAATGTAGATGTAAGAACCAGTATAGAAAGTGTACAGAGTGTTAATACTGAAGATGGTGACTTACTTAGATTTATTGCTGAGGCTGATGAAAATGTTCAGATGTTTGATGAATCTCCTCAGGAATCACCAAGAGAGGCAGACAAGGAACTTAAACCTGAGACAAAATCCAGGAAGGAAATTTTAGCAGATAAAATTACAAATGACCTGTTTGAGTCAGTTGTTAGAGAAAATGTTAACACAATAAGTAAAATTGCAGATAAAAAACAAACAACAAAGAAGAAAGGTCCTCCAGTGGCACCTAAACCGGCAAAGCCTCATCATATTGAAGAAGTACAGACCAATGGAGACATTGATGACCTGGAAGATTTCCTTCAGCATTCCAACTCTGAACAAGGTCCAGATGAATTTCCTGCAGAGAGAAATGAGCCATCAATTGATGACCGCACAGACGTTGCTGTCAACAATATGATGAATGATGCCATTGAGCACATGCTAACCATTAGAAAAAATAACCGCCAGTCACAAGATGTGAACCAATCTCGAGACAGTGGTATCTTAGAAGTTGACGAGGATCAGAATGAGAGTCCCCCTTCACCTACCGATGAAATTCAGGGCGTACTAGACAAAGCAGATGATGATATGCACCTGGATGCTCCACTCAGACCAGGCTCACCTGTGCCTGGCCTACAATCTGATAAGGTACTCATGTCATGTGAAATTTTTATTCATTTGTTGTGTGTAGTTAATGTTTATAAACTTTAAACACCAGGCTAACCTTATGAAAGATTGAAGGTTTTACAAATGTGTCCACTATTGTGTGAAAGAATGTTTTATCCTCTGCTTAGAATTTGACAAGTAACCTAAATGTTGTCCTTGTAAAAAGATTTACAATATATCTTCAAATAATGTTGAACCGCTGACAAGGATGTAAACATGTTTGTATGTCAAAAATACAGAGTAATGCTGTATATAATATACTGTAAAGAACTAAATAAGTGAAAACTGATGATAGTAGTAATGTCCTTTTAATCTGGAAACAATGATAAACAAAAAGTGGTTTTAGTTATTTATTTATTATTTATTTATTTAAAAGACCAATTCACTTCCAAAACTGGGCTGTTGTGGTCCAATAATATTTTTTGTTTGTACTTTTTGATATGAAAAATATAAGGGTACTTGGATAATGAGTCGTTAAGATGGCTGATTTTGAACTTGACCCTTAGAGCTACAAAAGCGGCTTCAGTCTTTAATGTGAGGTAGTTATACAGGAAGAAGGTTGATGGTGCTACTTGGGTGTCAGCTTCTGTCTTAAATAATACATGCTGATACACCTGTCTTAAATAATACATGCTGATACACCTGTCTTAAATAATACATGCTGATACACCTGTCTTAAATAATACATGCTGATACACCTGTCTTAAATAATACATGCTGATACACCTGTCTTAAATAATACATGCTGAGACACCTGTCTTAAATAATACATGCTGATACACCTGTCTTAAATAATACATGCTGATACACCTGTCTTAAATAATACATGCTGATACACCTGTCTTAAGTAATACATGCTGATACACCTGTCTTAAATAATACATGCTGATACACCTGTCTTAAATAATACATGCTGATACACCTGTCTTTTAAGTAATACATGCTGAAGTAATACATGCTGATACACCTGTCTTAAATAATACATGCTGATACACCTGTCTTAAATAATACATGCTGATACACCTG
This sequence comes from Ruditapes philippinarum, assembly GCF_026571515.1. Classification (NCBI taxonomy): domain Eukaryota; kingdom Metazoa; phylum Mollusca; class Bivalvia; order Venerida; family Veneridae; genus Ruditapes; species Ruditapes philippinarum. The sequence continues at coordinate 101,834 of NW_026856826.1, read as the reverse complement.
TCTTTTAAGTAATACATGCTGAAGTAATACATGCTGATACACCTGTCTTAAATAATACATGCTGATACACCTGTCTTAAATAATACATGCTTGATACACCTGTCTTAAATAATACATGCTGATACACCTGTCTTAAGTAATACATGCTGATACACCTGTCTTAAATAATACATGCTGAGACACCTGTCTTAAATAATACATGCTGAGACACCTGTCTTAAATAATACATGCTGATACACCTGTCTTAAATAATACATGCTGATACACCTGTCTTAAATAATACATGCTGAGACACCTGTCTTAAATAATACATGCTGAGACACCTGTCTTAAATAATACATGCTGAGACACCTGTCTTAAGTAATACATGCTGATACACCTGTCTTAAATAATACATGCTGATACACCTGTCTTAAATAATACATGCTGATACACCTGTCTTAAATAATACATGCTGATACACCTGTCTTAAATAATACATGCTGATACACCTGTCTTAAATAATACATGCTGAGACACCTGTCTTAAGTAATACATGCTGATACACCTGTCTTAAATAATACATGCTGATACACCTGTCTTAAATAATACATGCTGAGACACCTGTCTTAAATAATACATGCTGAGACACCTGTCTTAAATAATACATGCTGATACACCTGTCTTAAATAATACATGCTGATACACCTGTCTTAAATAATACATGTCGATACACCTGTCTTAAATAATACATGCTGATATGACTTAAAACTCAATCTAAATATATTTTCAGATGTTTACTATGATCTTGTATAATTTCAGGAGAGTCATAAGCCTGTGACAGATAGTGGTTTGTTTGAGGGAGATTTTGAAGAAGAGTTTTGGGTGCCATCAAATAAATCATCAACGAACTTCACCGGTGCTGAAAACGGTGAGTTGATAAATCATATACACGTATTATTTGTCGAGTTTTGCCTTTCTGATGCATCTAACATGCTTAAGAAATCAAAGGTTAGACCTATGGAATCTTGGCTAAAGGGTTTATAGTTTAATATGTCCCGATAAATGGTACATGAGATTTCTCACTGTTTTAAAAGTGGCATTGTAAATAAGGAAGTTAAAACAACCTTAAGCAAATGCCATTTGAAAGTTGAGAATACGCCTAAATTTCATAGATTTTTTTATTATTGAAATTTCATAGCTCCAATATATTGGAATATGTGAAAGAAACATTGTGATATAATTATGCCAGATAAAATATTGTGATATCCAGTATATTGCACAACCCTACATAAGGCATAATGACTATATGGCATAATATTGCCAGTATAAAGTCTGATGGTTACTATGTACCAGTAGCTTGTATTACATTTTTCTGTATTAATATTTTTGGTTGCTTCATTCTGGTATTGAAAGGTATTGTCATATGTTAAATAGGTTACAATGAAGACATTTTTCCTGAAGGCCTAATGTAAAATCTTGGTGTGAAATAAATCACTTGTGGAATAACATTGTATATTGAGCACTTTTGCATTTCTGTATTCTCTTTCTGTCAATTATTATAAATCTTTTTTTTTTTTCAAATCTTTTCTTTACTCCTGTTATGTCTATTAGCATTCAGGTTAAACTTTGATATTTAATTTGTAAATTGAAGTTTTAAAGACATACATTAATTTTAAGTATCTTTGGTATACCTGTGAGGTTACAGTTTTTCCTCCATTTATTTGACCATGTTTATACTAGCCTTAAAGCTTTAAATTGCTTTTAATCTTTTAGATCTACGATCAAATGTTCCAAGATCAGACCTGAAGAAGTTTGCAGAGGAGGTGTTTTACGCTGTGCCCCATGAGGAGAAAGAAATAGACTCTATAGTTTCCAGTGCTGTAGATGAATTCTGGGAACAAAGACGGTATGGCGAGCCATTAACCGATCTCCACCCTTCAGAAGCATTTTATACACATGAAGAGATTGGCTCAGATTTGATAAGTAACAGTAGACGTGTGTTCAAGAAACTATTATTTGATTTATCTGGAGAAATTATTAGAAACATTTATAAAGAGGAAGAATATGATTCTCCTGTTGCTTGGCACAAACCAAAACGAAAAACTAACAAATTTTATAAAGGTGCTTCCCCTCCTACTACTATAGATGTGCTAAAACCTGTGGTTCAGGAAGCAGTCATTGACATATTAGGTTTAAATGGGGCCAAAAAGTCGTCGGAAAAGACTAAATGGGGTATTCGTAAAAAGAAGGATCTTGTTGACACAATTTTGGTGCAAGAATTGCGTGAAGAAGAGCCTGAGTGGGTTAATTATGATGACGATGAATTAGCAGTGAAAATGCAACTAACTGAAACAATATTTAATGATTTATTGACAGATACTGTTCAGACAATGAACAAAATCTTTCGCAAGAAGCAAAGTTTGCAGCAGCAGACATAGGCAGCTATTTGATCTGGATTATGTAAAAGATTTTGTGATCTGATTTCATGCAGATGCTTTTTTTTCTGATCTGAGTGATGCAGATGCTTATTCATCTGCAGTTACAGTTAAATGAGTGATCTGAGTATATTAGAGCTTGCACATGAATTTTATATTCTGGGGTTTGAATTGAGAACAGAGAATCATGAAGTAGAGCTAAAATGGCATTATGGTCTAGAGAATTTGTTTCATAACCTTTTTGCATTTGAAATATAAGGGATTTTATTTATTTTTTTCTACTCTATTAAAATAATACACTCATCCTTTAATTAGATGATATTGCTCATGTATCAGTGTTAGTTTATTTTGACAATTTAGATATATTTATTGTTTGAATAATGAAAAAAGACTTCATGAAGGTCTAACAGTACCTGTAACATGAAGGTCAAAGCCTGAAGTCCAGTCTGTAAAGAATGGAAGTTATATAAACTTTAAGAAATTGTGATACCCTTGCATTTTCATACTCTTGTTGGTAACTTTTGAAAGTCGTTGATTTTATTTAAAATGAAAGTGCTCAGTTTGAACATTGAGTAAAGATTGTATTTTATTAACTAGTTGCAGGGATTTTTTTTCATAGATCTGTGATATTTGTTTTGTATTGATATACTGTGAAATTTAGATTGTTTGTTTAAGCCATTAACTGTCCAGTCTTGTCTAAAACTAATGGATGATTGGACATGCTCACTTGTGCACTAATGCACAGAAGGGCAGCTGAGGGTCTACTTTAAATTGCCAAGTATATACAGTAAACAGATAAATTACCATGATTAGAAAAGATAGAATAATGAAATACCTGAGATACATTGTTAAATGTAGCTTACAGTTCACACATGCACATTTCAATATTTAATGCTAAAAACATGATAAGAGGGTTTTTTTGCATTTCAATTTTTTTCTGATTTTACTGTATTACTTGTTTTTTGGAAGCAGTTTTGTTTGTTTAGTCATATACTCTTAGGTTTGTTAGTGAAATGCTCTTTTTATAGTTATGCCAGCATGTATATTTATATATTTCTTTTTTTTATTTATTTTGTATATGTAGTTGAAGTATTGAACGATTTGTAAATGTTTAGTGACTGAGAGAACCTCACAAGTGACCTTTTGTCAATATAGTCCTATAAAAATACCTAAATTAAATAGTAAACCTTTCATATTTTGATCTTAGACAATGGTTTTGTTTTATTTTTCGGACAAACAATTAAAGGTGTAACCTCTGTAATGTGGTCTTCTGTAGACCAATAATCTCTTCCTTCAACATCATCAATTCCTATTAATGTAAGACTTCACAATCAGTTCTGTATGTCAAGAGTGACCTCTTCGTCTTATATTTTTATACGCATAAAGAAATTGACAATAGGCCATAATGTCTTATATTTAAAAAAAAAAAAGTGTTATTCCTCCAATTTTTGAGGAAAAAAACAACATTTTACTATTCTTTGATAACTGATGCATGTCAATGTCAGCATTACTATCACATGATGATCTACACATCTCTATTACAGACAAAATGAAGACCTGGAAATTGTTTCAGTGCCTCTGTGACAAAAGTAATGTCATATGTACCTTTGATACTAGAATGTTCTTTCCATAATGTATTTCATAGGTAAAATCAGTTGGAACTATATTTTTTAAGAAGTATCTGACGTAAAAGTTAAATGTTTTTATTTTTATACTATGCATTTTCTTGAATAAATTAATGCAATGGTTAAACATTTAGTTTATGATATAAAAACTTAAAACTTGAACATAGTGTTTACTAGGGTAAGTGTACTTATGAATGATTGTTTTATACATATATATTTGTAGTTGTAATAGTGTAAGATAATGAAGGAGGAAACTAAATTATAATTTATTATATGTAGCAGTTAGACTTGTGCTAAATGAACAAACAAGCAAACTGAAAGATTTTTTCTTTTAAATTATAAAGAAAATAAAGAAAAATAAATGCTAACAACGATGCCAAGACTTGATTTATTTTTTGCTCACTTAAGCACTTGGTTTTGAGAGGTAAGCTTTTGTTATTGCAATGTGTCTGTCATTTGTTGTTATTAGCATTTTATTTATACATTTCCTAAAAGTTTTATTTGTGATAACTTGTGTAATCTTTTCACAGATTTTATTCATACCTGTACAAAAGAACACACATTCCAAAACCAACAGTTTTCAGTTTTTTGATATGACGTAGGCCTTTAATTGACCTTGCCTGTCAATGTTTAAATTATCAAAAATTTAAGACAATTATATAACTGTTCCAAAGGTTTCGTTTGTATTTATTCAGTCTCGTAGCATATCAATATAGAAATGAGCCGCGCCATGACATATTCAACAAAATGGGTTTGCGACCAGCATGGATCCAGACCGGCATCTGCGCAGTCTGATCAGGATCCATGCTGTTCCCTTACAAACCCTATAACAAGTAGAGAAACTGATAGCGAAACAGCATGGATCCTGATCAGACTGCACGGATGCGCAGGCTGGTCTGGATCCATGCCGGTCGAAAACCCATTATGTTGGTTTTGTCATGGCGCAACTCAAATACAGTTTATATTGCCACTTACAAGATTAATGGTCGTCAGCTGATATAACTCGAGTCTATAGGACATATTAATTCAATTTTAAATATACTAATAATAAAATGAATGGTATAAATACTCTAAATGTATCAAATTCATTTAATGAAAGTGCATGTCTTGACTACTTTGTGGTGCCTTGAAAAAGGCGACATATAGGTATTACTTTTGTTGCCGGCATTATCGGCGGCGGCGGCCCCATGGACTTGTGCGGAGAATAAGTCTGATTGACTCCAAAATTCGTCAGCCTGCTACTTTCAATGACTCGAAGTGCAGTGGATAAGAATAATTACTCTGCACTTTTTAATTTTTGAGTTATTGCCCTTTGTTAATTTTCATACTTTTTTTTGTCCAGGCCATTTCTCCTAAACAAAAAAAGCTAAGGTAGGATGATAGATCTCATTGAGATAAAGTGCAGTGTTTAAAATTTGTACTCTGCACTTGTTATTTTTTGAGTTATTGCCCTTTGTTTATTTTCATACTTTATCTTTTTGGGGCCATGTCTCCTAACCTATAAAAGCTATGGACTTGAAACCTTATAGGATGATAGATCTTAATGGGAAGGATTGCATTGCACAATAACTGGAACTCTACATTGTTGTTTTTTTTTTAGTTATTTGCCTTTGTTAATGTTCATATTTCAGTTTTGTCCGAGCCATTTCTCCTAAACTTTAAAAGCTATGGACATGAAACTTCATAGGATGATAGATCTCCTTGAAATGAAGTGCAGTGCACAAAAACCGGTACTCTGTACTCCATGATTTTTTTAGTTATTGTGCTTTGTTTATTTTCTTACTTCATTTTTGTTTGGCTGTATGGATTATAAATATGTCTTGAAAAAAGCAACAATTACATTAAATTCAGTTTTGTTAATTCATTTAGTGATTTAAACAGATTCTAAACTTGTCCGAGATGTATAACAAAGTCATGGCATTATCTTGTTATCATTAAGTGAAATATTCTTTATGTTGTGAACACTTTGTAAATTAAACATATTTGTAATTTAGTAACCATCGTTTGAGCAGAACATGTAAATATCAAGTAATAAAGGGGAATAACTCGTGAGAGCATAAAATGGATTCACACTAGCCATTTTGTAGTATATTGGTATATTGTTTCCAGGATATTACGATAGCATTACAATGCATCTATTGAAAAAAATATTAAGTACTTCCACTATATTGTTAGATTGCTTTTTTTGGTTCTTTTATATAGGTGCTTTCCATCTGTCTGTCCGAATTTCATTTCAACGCTAGTTCTCTGCAACTACTTGCAGGAATTCAACGAAACTTTATGGGAACCATCAACACTAAGAGGAGATGGGCATATCGTTGCCTTGTTCTGGTCAGATGCTTCAGTACTGGCTGGAATTCAATGAAACTTTATGGAAACCATTAACCTTTTCCCTTATATAAGCGTGTTTTTCGACGGCTTTTTGCCCCCCCCCCCTTTTTGAGGCCTCAAACAGTGAAAAAATGTCCTATTTAGACCCCAAACACTGTTTTTCGTTTGAGAAATGTTGTTAAAAAAAGTGACCATTTTTTCGGCGCCGTCCCCCATCCAAATAATACATCAGGGGGTTGCCAGAAGGGGGATGTGCCCCCTTCTGTTTGGGGGGTTTGAAGGGGGGCGGAGTCCCCCTCATCGCCAAGAAAATTTTGGACTTGTGAGAGGCTTAAAATGACCCCAGGTTGATCATAAAGTAACGTGTAACCAACGCTGAAAAGCCTTTGACTCTATCTCAATCCATTGAGAATTTCCAGCACTTTGAAATAAATTTTGATGGAAAAAATCGAGGCAAAATAGTGATTTTTGGCAATTTTGAGATGTCCCCTCGTTGCCATGGTAACAGGAAATTTAAGACTGAGCATGTCGTTAGAAAGGCAATGGTCCAGTCAACATTTGTGCCAAGTTTGATTAGTATTGAAGCATTTTTCATAGTTTCATAGCAGTTTGAACTTGTAAGAGGAGGCTTTTCAGTTAAAATGGCCATTTTCACGATATGCTCATGGGGGAAAGGGTTAATAAGGTTATGGCCCTTGATTTGTTATGCAGTATGTATCTCTGCTGTTATGTAGAGGAACACATAGCATCGGAACAAGTTGGAAATTGTATTAAAAAAACTTCAGTTTCAGTAATGACTACCCTTATAATGCGGCTAGGTTTTGTTTTAACTAGAAGTGTCATTATAGATTATAACCTTCATCAAGTGGCCAGCATTTGATTTGTATATCTTAGTAATTTTGTAATTCAACCAGCTTGTTTTTTTGTTTTTATTTTTCTTTCTAGACAACATATCAAAAGGTCTTTATCCTTGTCACTCTGGTTCATATATTGTACCTTCATAATAAAACCACCTTAATAATTGCTTTTCAACAATTTGCATCTGTACAATAGGACCACTTCAACTTGTTAAGATTGAGAATCAATCATGTATGTTCTCTTTATTCCTGGACTAAACCAGTACTGGTGGTACATAATCCAGGATAATTGTGTTATACAGCTTCAGACCCAAAGTTTTCCTTCGAACGAAACTGATTTACGTACATATATATTTGTGTATGATAACTAAAACATCAATGTTGTTTCACAATTTTATTTCTATTAAATATATGAACTATGATATAATTAACATACATGTATAGAACATTAATTTATAAAAAGAAAAGATTACTGTTAACATATCATAATTGAATCAGTACTGCCAGTATACTGATTATAATATATATAACAAAATGTACTTTTTCATATTTATCTCCCTTTACTTAATAATATGTAAAACAGTAAAATAGTAATATCTTAATTCTAACATTTTCTAAAACTTGTAAAAAGGTCAAATCTATTGTAAATATCAGATTGATGAAAATAAGAAATAAACTTATAGCATTTCTGATGTATAATGGGACTTTAACCAACATTTCATCAACTTTAAAAAAAAAATCTTTATAAATTTTCATCATAACGTGTCAATATAAATCTTCAAATAGTTTTACAACAGCCTCTCTTCTATTGCAAATAAGTTGCAATGACCTTGAATGCTGTTATGTCAGAAGGATTAAATGATAATTCATGTTCAAACATCATACAGACTTAAAGGCCCATTATGCCTCAGAAATCTTTTCTTTTTACTTTATTTTTAGTATCTTGTTACATTTTGAACCATCTATTGTTGGCAATTGGTTTAATTGTAGTGAATTATAATTTTGTATGAAAGGAAAACTACTACTTTTGTTTACATTTTGTTCACTTTAGGACATATAACTGCACATTCAGCGCTACTTTCCCCAGCTGTTAACACCTAGCATGTTCAAAATCCATTATAAAGACATTATTAAACACATGTTTGACATTTCTAAAGAATTGTATAAAAGCAAATTTCCGAGGCATAATGTGCCTTTAAAGGTATGCTCTGCATGATAATTTAGTATAAACTGTTACAAAGGTAAATAACTACAAAATTTTCACATAATACATTGTACCTCAATCCGATATTTAGAAGTACCAAAAATGTTTCATGTAGATACATTCAATTGTGTACGAGTTGTGTCCCGGCAATAAATGAAATATGGACATTTACAAAGCCTAATGGGCAATAACTCTAAAAGTGTGCACAAGACAGCAATTTACTTCAAATGTTCGAAACAAAAATTAAACTTTAAAGGGCTTTAATGTCTAAAATGTGTTATAAGAGGGAATGATTTGCCATATTGAATACATACACAAAATACAAAAATACATATCTTTGTAAATTATACAAAATCATATTAAGGAAACTATATACATGTATACAAAAATCATAAAAGTAACAAGACTGCCATGATGACGCCAATGAACCAAGTATAAGTAATTATTACAATCTTTACAACTTTGTTATATAAGAGTATTATTACTGATATGATTGTGGTTTTAGAGAACGGGTGCTATATTAAATACGAACACATAATACAAAAATACTTATCTTTGTAAGCTTTACAAAATCATACTATGGAAACTATATACATAAACAGACAAAAAAACATCTCTTAAAGTAGCAAGGTCATGATGACCCTAATTTGCCATATTTCACGTCATAGTAGCATGACAATATCCAATCTTTCTGAATGTATCCTTATTGTGTTACCTGAACGTATGAAACTTTCTTTATTACATATATGAGTACATAGGTATATTTAGTAATATACATAGCATTTTCTGATCAATGAATATAAATTACGTACATGTATATACACATACTAGTTTGACAATGAGATACACAGTACCTCAAACACAAAAAATAGTTTTTATAACTTATAGATAACTATAAACATTTGTATATACTTAACTGAAACAAGAGCGATCAGTGATCACATGTGTCGCCTCATGATGGCCATTTTCATGTTGGGACAAGTTTTGTGACAGACGGAGAAGTGATCGGAGTAGGCAGGCGTCATAAATTCCTGTAAAGTTAGGATGAAATTGCCCCAGTAGTTTATGAGGAGTAGTTGGGACAAGTTTTGTGACAGACAGACAGACAGACAGTGCACAACTAGACTTGGTACTGATCATTCCTGTAAAGTTTGGATAAAATTGCACTAGTAGTTTATGAGAAGTAGTCCGGACAAGCTTATGTGTATCTGGCAACACACAGAAAAAAACACCTTTTTTTCAAAGGGCCATAACTCGGCCAAAAATCATTCAACAGGAAAACCCGTGCAATATGCACAAGGACATGAGCTACAGATCAATCCTGTAAAGTTTCATTGAAATTGCATAAGTGGTATAAGAGAAGTAGTTCGGATAAACTAAAAAAAAAAATATTAAAGGGCCATAACACTTACAAAAATCATTAAACCAGCAAATGCTGACAATATGCAAAACTAGACTTGGTACTGATCATTCCTGTAAAGTTTGGATGAAATTGCACCAGTAGTTTATGAGGGGTAGTTCGGACAAGTTTTGAGACGGACTGGCGGACAGACAGACGACGGAGAAATGATCCCTTTATGTCGCCACTACTCCGTAGAGGCAACACAAAAACACATCAAAACTCAAACTCGAACATGGATTAGCAATACATTAATATATTATGTACAAATATACAGATCAACCTATCATTGATAGACACATCTGGACACAACTAAATAATGATTTGCATTTTCTTGCATGTAAGGACTTGAGAAAACTATGAATTTTGCGGTTCGGATAGGAATATCCATCCCAAAGGGACCTGCCCAGTAGGCAGTAGCGAGATTTCCCGAGTTACCACCAATGGGCGGGTCCCCTTTGGGACGGATATTCCAATCCTAACCAAAATCATTTAAGAAAAATTATACTTATGAAAATTAAACTATTGTACAAGAATAAAACATTATATGTTTTTTTTTCAAATCTTAGGTCATTATGAAGATATAGGTTCAACTTTTTCTCTCTGAAATAGCGGAACATAATTTATCTAATTGAATAAAAACAATTTTAATCATACTTTCCTTAAAGTGAATTGGTCTATAAAGGAAAATATGTAATTCCTTTATATAAAAATTTGATAGTATTCAGTATCATATGTTTAAAAAAAACACGAAAGAATTACATATGGCTGTTGTTGGTAAGTGTGTATAAAATACATGATCTGATATGACATATCAATATATAGCATATAATTAATACAGGGTTATTCAACAAAATATTATAATAACTTATATACTGTGCTAATACTTAATCTCTTTAGAAATCTATCAACATTTTTGTTTTCAGTAATATCTCATAAGTCTGAGTATCCAAAAATCGAATCTCTTGTGTTTTTATTGATACTTTAATATGGAAAATGTGCCCTTTTTAGACCAATCCACTTTAATTACAAGCTTTTTTTACACGTTTCATTTGCGTTTTCTAATGCATATATGTAATTCACAAACAAAATTTCTGATGGAACTATTAAATATGTGACAGCGGCCTTCGGGTAAGAACTTTCTTTACAGATATAAATTCTCCTTGAGAAAAAAAAGGTTAAGTACAAACGATGCAACAGTTTGCTGGTCTATTTTGTTAAGGAACTAGAAGATTGTACAATCAGGCTGTCCAGCACCTTCTGACAAAAAATTAGGGCCAATTTTAGGGCAATTTTAGAAAAAATTTAGGGCTAAAATTAGGAATTTTAGGGTAAATAAAAGAAATTTTAGGGCTAAAATTTGGAATTTCATAATTAAATTATGGCCTCAAAAGACCATGATATTGGCTCAATTTTGCATATTTGACACAAAAGTAACTCATAAATAATGCTCTAGTTTGGTTACAGCAAAGGTGTTACCAGTGTTCCATAGTCACCAGTGAAGAAATGGATTCACTGGTCAACTGCCTTTAAAAAAAGCTGAAAAACTACATTAAAACATAACTAGAATGAAAACATTTTCAAAGTTATAAGTACCCCGGAACAACCAATATTCAATTAGTTTAGTTATGATTAGCCAATAATAAATGGAAGGGGAAATTATGCTTTAGATTTATTTTAAGTATAAATGCATTTATTATCAACATTTATTCATCTAAGTTTGGTACATTTTCAACAAGTCTTGATCTTTCCTAAAAAAAAACAATAAAAACAATATGACCCACTCAAGTCATTCCCAGGAATATTAAAACTTAAATTCAAACAGCAGGGTATACACCTATGAAGAATTTGTTCAAGATAAATCAGGCTACTAAAATTGTAGAAATTTCACAACAGTGTCAGTTTTTCTCAATGATTTTCAACAGTTTTTTTTCCAGATTTTAAAAAACTTACACTATATGTTATAACATAATATGTTAAGTACATATTAATGTGTAGAAAAAGGGCAGCTGAAGGTGTCACTTCTTAGTACCCTAATTGGGTAGCAAAATGGTTAAAGCATCTAATCATTAATGCCAGTTTACCTTACCCACTTTATAATTAGCAATGGAAACTTGTCTAGATCTTCCAGCTGATATCACTTACAAAAGATCTGTTCTACAGTCATCACTTGAAAACAATTTGATTACAAATTAAGATTTTATTAATAAGGACCCCTACATAAAGTTTGATGAAATTTAGTGGTTCATCATGTAAATAGTTGCTTTAAATACACTTAAGACTGAGGTAAAGGGTAAAACTGAATATAGCCAATTAAAATGTAACTTCCTTGGACATTTTTTATCACAATTTTAAACAGGTGACTATTTTGATATAGTCAAAGTCAGACAATTTTCATTGTTCCATTTAAAACAAATAGTTTCTTATTATTTTTCTGATAACATCTGGTAATAAATCAAGTATGGTATTTCTGCAGGAGTTGAAGTAAATACAACATGTGACTTTATGCAAATTAGTCAGACATGACATCAGCTCCACTGACTGTGTTCGAATTTAAGTTGTGATTGAAACATGGTTGTTTCGCGATATGTTTATTACAAAAGATAAAAAATAGGAATTTAAGTGAAAAAATAGGGCTTTTTTAGGAATTCCCTTTGATTTTTTCATTTTTTTAGGAATTTTAGCCAAACTGAAAAAAATTAGGATTTTTTAGGAATTTTAGGGACGCTGGACAGCCTGTACAATGTATTGGTGATGCACTGTTTTTTGTTTTTAAATTCTTTTGGATATGTTTCTGTCGAGCCAGGACCAGATGTTAAGTCTTCATATTGGTCTCTAGTAGGAGCATAATCATCAATGTCACTGTTGATTTACTCGAGCTGATTTTCTGAAAAAAAGTATAAAGAATAAATGAGAATATCGAAATACTAACAGTGTGTAACAGTGTAGATTACAGTATTTATTATCATAATTATGTTTTATGTATTTTATGATTCACACACATTTAATATGAACATAAGTAAATCAAAATTATAAACTTCCATAAGCCAGATTGTTTCATTTATAGTAAGTACCTAAGTAATTTATTGATTATATTGGCATGTGTTAACATTTTTTATAAATCAAATTATATAACATATATATATAACACACCTAGCCCAATGACCTATATATTCATTTGTGAAACTAGTTGCCATAAAGTGATAGAAATACAGATAGAATATATTGAAATTGCCCTTTATATGGATCCAGGTTTTTTTCCAGGTTGTTGGGAACATGATCCATGCCCATGGAATTAGGAATTTCAGCGTCGTGTTTTGTTAACATTTGGGAAAAATTGCAAGACTTAAATTTTGCAGTGATTAAATGAATACAAAGAATTACTGTCTTTGATGGCATCTGCAATTATTTAAACACCATTACAGTGAAGAAGACCTTATTTTTATAGATTTTGGAATTTGTTATTCAATATTTTTTTATTTTGTAACTTTCAATTGGGATTTTTTTCCCAGACTGGATTGGGAAAAATAATATACTATTTTCAATTGGGAACATAACCAAATATAAAATAAGGCAAAAACATTCCCTATCGGATCATAGTATGTCCATGACCTGACACATGAGTAGAACCATAGACCTTCTGTAATCAAATTGAATTGAATAATAGATCATCTTCCGACGGCCAGCTGAAATGAATTATTTAAGCTTATAGGCTTGAAAACAAGTAGAATTACGGACCATCTGTACGCAAATTAAATTTGAGCCACGTCATGACAAAACTAACATAATGGGTTTTAAACCAGCATGGATCCAGACCAGCCTGCGCATCGTTTTAACTTTAAACAGCGACATTGTACCGGTTAATTCCACCACCTTACTATACATACGCTAACAACCGATGATAGTCGGAACTACAGGAAGTTACCGTTAGACGGAGCAAAGCATTCATACGAAGTTAATTCCACCACCATACTATGCATACGATAACAACCGATGATGGTCGGAAATACAGGAAGTTACCGGTAGACGCTTGCAAAGCGTTCGGGCGAAATTGAAAATAAAATAATCACCGAGTTTACTTTCGGTTACGTTTACGCGAAAGAAATGTTGCTCAATGCGTAACCTGAATTTTGTGTGCGTTTTCATACGCTTAAATTTTGTTTTGAATGTTATTTCCATGCGGAATTTACGCGTATACGCCCTGTATAATGGAATGTCAATGGCTGCTATGAAAGTCACTTGTTGCTATGGACCCCCGGAAAGTTAACGGTTGCTTTTGAAAACAGTGGTTGCTATGGAAAGAAAATGGTTGGTATCTATGTCATTAGTTGCTTTAGAAGTTAAAGGGAATCCACTGAGTTTTAAAAGCCTAATAACATAACATTTGGTTTCTTACATTAATCAGCTGGGGCACTTTAAACAGGAATATATGTAGAGATGGTTAAGAAATATACTTTGAAATAAATTGAAATCGTATTTTTATGCTTTTCTTAGACTGATTTGAGTGAAAAGTGTTTAAACACTTCATTTTGGGTCATTTATAACAAAATTTGAATAATTATTCTAGAAAGACGAAGTGCGCGAATGATCTGAAATTTTGCACAAAGATAAGTAAATTGTCTCAACCTACATCAAATTGTTCATTTATCTGGAAAAATTTATTTTCAGTCCAATCATGTAAAAAAATTCTCAGTGGAGTCCTTTTAAGGGTTGCTAAGTATTAAAATAGCAATGGTCGTTTTGAAAGGCTAATAAACATTCAAGGAAAATCTTAAATCCATTTCCGTTAGGGTGGGGCAAATATCGACCCGGCCCCGTGTTCACAAAGAAAAGATCAGGATCAGGATCAAGTGATCCTGATTTTATTTTCATTGTTTTATGTTACTAAAATTTATTGTGATTTGCTAGAATTAAATAATAATTATTAAAAATGTAAAAAATTGCCGATTTGAAAATAAATCAAACTGTTTTGGGATAAAATTAGAAAATAACAACACAAATACAAAAATATTTGGATCAAAATAAGGATCAGTTTTAGGATCAGGATCAATATTTGGATCAACTGTAAAATGCCCGTATCTTGTAAAAATAACAATAAATTTATTCTAAAACTTCATTAATTTGCTATTGCAAGTCCAGTTTTATCAAATTAATATTAGATATTTAATATATGACAATAAAAAATGAAGAATATTAGAGTTTTTCAATTTGATCCTGATCTTGATCCTGATCCTGAAATCTTTGTGAACACGGGGCCCGGATTCTATAATTTGAACCTGCTAGAATTCACAAGACAATAGTTCATGCCAATAGTTCAAAATCTTTAGTCTCTATGGATTTATAGAAGTTGATTATTTTAGTCTTAACTATAAAAATGCAGACGCGTATGTATAATAAAAAAATCTAAGACCTTGGGGCTGGTTCAATTGAGACCTCCAGGACTACAATTTGAACAAACGTAATACACTGGTTCACAAAACAATATTTCATGCAAAATATCTAAGCTTTAGCCTTTATTATTTTAGAGAATAAGATATATATTTTGGTTTCACTACATACTCTCCCCTTGTTGGGCAAACATTGACCCCAGGACTATTACTTAAACATACTTGGTAGAGGTAAACTAGACTTATGATGTTTGGGCAAACATTGACTCCAGGACTATTATTTAAGAGGTAAACTAGACTATGTTTAGCTTTTAAAGGTCTTCAGCGTACCGTTGCCGCATCAGATGAAAAACAAAAAATATTAAAAAGCGGCTTATAAAGTTTTGGAAGCCAGAACTAGACTATGTTTAATGCAAAGTACCTTAGCCTTAGTCTTGATTGATTTAAGAAAGATGACTTTTTAATCATGAAAAATTGCCCCCCCCCCCCCTTTGCCACTAGGACTTAGCTTTAGACTTTACGCGTTTAGAGAATCAGATAATTTTTATATACTCAGTATACATTATACAGTATGGAAAAGCTAAAACCTAATGCCCCACCCACATACCTGGTCAATTAAGACCCCCAAGTCTATACTCGGGTATAAACTTGGTAGCTTCACTCATGCCGAATATCAAATATTAAACCTTTAATTTATGGTTTAAAGGGAACTGGTTGACAGGTCAGCATCTAATGTTAGTAAAAGGGGACACTTAATTAATCAATAATTTAAAGAGTCTTAATGTAATAAATGTTACAAAAAAGACAAAAATCTAACTAGAACAATATTTCCGAAAAAAAATAAAAGAAAAACAATCTTAATTTTTTTTAAATTAATAAAATGTATAGGAGATAAAAGAGGGTTAATTAATAACCTGTGTTCACCTATGTATATATAGCCAATGTTTAAAACATACTTTATTTTGATTAAAAAAAAATCTATTTCGGGAATAAAAAATTTAAAAAATATTATTTAAAAAGTTGATTTATTTATATCAAATATATTTTTAAGTAAAAGTTAATAGATCTATAAGATTATTGTTTACTGTTAATTCTTACATATGAAAATAAAAATTAAAAAAAAAAAAAAAAACATTCAATATAAAATCATCACTCACCTGTGAAATATTTCCATATCCTAATCCAACTTTTATATCCATTAATTCCGTAAAAAATTCCTTGAATATTTCTATTAATTAAATGTTTTTATTTATAAACAATTGTCACTTAAATTATTATAATTGAAAACGAAAGTACATGTGTCCTAGTTAAAGTTTGAAGAGCCGCCATTTTGTTTCTAAGTGTCCATAATTAAATTGTTTTTTATTAATTAAAATCATTTAAGTAATGGCTTCAATATATTTCACAATGTTTTTTCTTGTCTATTCTTTGCTTGGTTTTTTGTTTTGAACTCAAATGGCTGCCTCCGCCTGCCTTTTTCTTGTCTCACATGAAAAGTTTGTGATCTCCGAATATATTCTCTAAAACGATCATATTCTGTTTCCGGTTTAATGCCTTTCACCTTTACTGTAACTGGCTGCGGCAGATTTTGCAGCACGGTAATAAAGTTCTGTAAACTTTCTGCAGACATTTCTATATCCTTCAACATCACACGTTCAATATTCAACATGTCATGTGACAGTAACAATGAACTTTCATCTAGATTGATTCTCCACAACGTAACATTAACTAATGACGGTGTTGATATATTTAATTGTCGACTCCCAGGTAACCACTCCAAGTCTAACTTTGATAGAGTTGAATGTTGAGAAAAGTCCAAGTTCCATCTCTTACAACCATAGTAGACATTTTCTTTACATTTTAAACACAACAATGTTAACTCTTTCATTGAATTTTGACCAGAGATAAAATTGAAAATTGTTTCCAGTATTTTGTGAGATAACGTGAAGTCATGAATATATATATATTGTAAGTTTTGACATCGCGCCAAGTTTTCACTAAGATTTTCTTCATCATTTGTCCATGTACCCCACGACAAAGTAACGGACTGTAAACTGGGAAACAATATCCGACTTATCGGAGCCTCCTTCTCCCTGCTGCCACCCCAACAGTGAAGTTTCTGTATATGACTGAGATCTGTGAGAGAGAATAAATCTATAAATTCACGTAAACTGCTGGAAGTATATTCAATGTCTATATAAAGTGATTTTATGTTGGTTTTATTTTGTTTTACCAAACGTTGTAACTGCTCACTGTGCACCCCTTTAATGAAGAAATCTTGTAAACATAATTGAATATTTTCACTTTCAGGCATTTCTTGTAAACACGACATGAACATTTCCTGTATGTTATACAATGGATTATTGTACATTTTCTCGTAACCTGTCCTAGTTCTATAGTCGCGTGTTTTCTCGTCTTCATTTATCACAGACATCAAATTATTTGATATTGCACACACCAGGCCAGCATTCATTTTACTTATAAATTCACAAATTTTTGACATGTCCAGAATGTCTTGAACATTTCTACATTTTTCTACAACAGTTTTCTGAGCGTCACTTTGAGAACTTATAAATATGGCGGCAAAGAATTCTTGCACTGTTTTGTGAGAAAACGATACTTTGATAATTTCTTTGATTAAATTTGTACTTCTACTTTCTGACAATATTCCTGAGAGAAGACTTAATTTCATGTCGTCTGCTTTGAGATATTTTTCAGCAACCATTCTGTCAAATACCAGCGTGTTTTCTCTGTTTTCATTAAATAATGTTTGGTAAGCTAGTTCTGCTAATGATGTTAAAAGGCTGTAAAACTTTTTACAAAATTCATGACTTTTGAAGTATTCTGGAATTTCACTGGCAGACGATTCACGAGATGGTTGAACTTCCGGGTGTTTCTTTGACGTTCTCGTTAACAGAAATTCAATGATATTGGTGTAAATTTCATGTTTTGATTTTCCTATCGGAATGTTGTTACACCATAGGCAAACTATATACATGAGGAGGAGTGGAATGACTTCCATGTGCCCTAGGCTACGATCACGTAATACTTCATTAAAGTCCTGTCTTTTACTCTGCAATACTCTATCGTTATGGACACCGGTCATTTTCCTTATAGCATTTTCTTCTAGTTTCCGCGTAGAATCTGCACTTAATTGAACCAATTCTACTTTTTTGTTTATATTGACTTGTTTTGAGATTTGAAAACTCCTAGCTTCCACGGTCGGGTTGTCGTTAGGATAACACAATTATCAGGTACGTACCGATGTGGGATTTTTTCTGTTACTTCGCCACAACTAGTATCAGGGTTTGTGTCCATTCGTCAAACCGTCCAATATAATCAAAACATTTTTCTCTACGTAAAACTTCATCTAGTGATGCAGAGGAACGAAGTTTCTTGGTAATTTGTTGTTCGATCATATCGTCAATGTTACAAACAGAGGTACAGTCTCTTAATAAAACCAAAAATAAGAACTTAAAGTCAAATAACGCCTTTAACTCGTCGTCCTTAAAACAAGGGTAGTTTTCATCACGACAATGAGCTTGGCACCACGTGATTGCAAGATATTTTGAGAAAGCAGTTTTTCCCAAACCTGCATCAGCTGATAGAATAAATTGCTTGTTGATCTCCACTTCCGTTTGAAAACAGGTCTTTCAAAGACTTTATCGGAGTTCTTTCCTCTTCATGACAAGTTAGGGACTTCTGCTTTACGGCGACTAGATCTGGCATCACATAGAACCCAGCTAAAGGTGTCTCTATTTCTTCCAGAAGCGGTGAGAGAGGTATTGAACTACACCTTTGTCTGTAGAATTTAATCAGGTCGCCTTGAAGTTCTGAAAAGAGAGTAGAAAACAAAATGTTAATCGGTGACAATCTTTCTATATATTATATGAAATGTTGAGGTGTTTACTAACTTCAAATTTGCATTGTTAGAAACAAGTAATGCATATGGTAAATAAGAAGTAAATAATTATGTAACATTATATACAGATGCTATGTTTAACTTTAGCAATGAATAATTATAGCCTAAACTTTGTTTTAATAATTGAATAAATTCATATACAAAACGAAGTATTTCCATCGTTATAGGACATTCAAGTTTTTCTTCTATAAAGATACAGGATTTATTTTCATCGAGTGGCATGGACAAAAATATTCACGAGTGGTAGTAGCCACGAGTGAAAATAGATAATTTTCATACCACGTCATGACGAAAATAAATCCTATATTTATAAAAGAAACTTGAAATTTCTGTTTATTATATACTTTTTTTCTCATTTAGCCTATGAGTAAGAAGAGTTCCCTTTTAATTTTGTTTATTAGCTTAATTTAGAATAAAGTAGTCCGGCAAGACACCAGTGAAAATACGGAAAATACCAGTGAAAAATAATGTTTTACAGTAAAAATATGGAAAATATGGAAAATAAAAATACGCATTTTATTTCATCAATATTTCTCAATATTTCATTCATAAGTATATAATAAATTGTATGCTTGAAAATAAACATTTTCCTTCTTCATTCTGAATCCAAAGAATTGGTGGGGGAGGGTGGGGGAGGGTGTTGATAAGCTAAAGAAGAAAATAGTTCTTGATTGATTGATTGAGTGTTTGATTGATTTTCTTTAGACCGGGTGGTTAAGGATAAGTGCAAGCAGTTATTTCCAGTAGGGTCTTTACCTCAGCAGACTCTAGATACAGCTATGAGATACAAGGTAGTCCGGGAACCAGTCCCTAGCTCTGATTGAAGAGATCTCTTGGTTCTTTTAACATGCCCAGTGTATAGCACTGATACATGCGGAGAATTACCTGGGTTTCTTACCAGTTAACCTCTAGGTAGGTGGGAAACACTGAAAGTGTCTCTGAAAAATCCCAAGGGTGTTACCCAGGATCGAACCCGGAACCTCAGGAGTGACAGTCAGTGGTCTAACCAACTGAGCTATCGCGCCATTATCTTCTTTAGTAAATTGCATGAAAAAACACCAAGAACGATATATGTTTGAACCGTTTTAAAATGATATTTTTACATCAAAAATATGAAAACAAATCGTTATCAATGAGGGGAAATAAGGAGGGGGGATTTTTTACTCGAAACAGGAAGTAATTCCTCCTGATTTCTCCATCATTTTAATTTTGCCTAATCGGAATTCCTCGGCTATTATTCATAATCAGACCTAATACGGACTATTGTTTGATTTTATTAACCTGTCGATAGCATCCGGTCAAAGCACACAATATATAGATAAACTGTAGATTTTCGGCAAAGCACCTTATAACATGTTATTACTTTTTTTTTGTTTCTGTAAAATACATGTAGTTATACTGAACGTTGTCTAGCTGGTTTGTTCTACATATTTGCAAACACTTGGTCATTTCTATTAAAAAATACTTTAAAAATAAATAAAGAAAAAAAACTTTGACAAAAGTTATCCTCTGACCACTGACCACTCGTATACCAGGCAATCACCTAACAGGATGTGATAACGACTTATATACTTTCAATACATTATCTATATATTCCATATAAATTATTAACTACATGTTGGATCGAATATTCAAATAAATCTTATATATAATGTATTCATATTTGACAGGTCAATAAAATCAGACTATAAAAGTATTTCTACCACGTGATTTGATATGTAAAATACAGAGTGTAATCTTTGATAAAGAATATATAATGTAAATATTTGACATTGAAAAAAAAGTCTGTTTCGGGACAATTTTGATTGAAAATGTCTGACAACCATGTTAAAATCAAATTATATTAACATACTGGACCCTATGTCTCCAGGTTGGCATTTTGTACTTTCGATTTCTTAAAACATAAGCTTAATAATGCATTGTTAAATTTTATACGAGGGGTGTCCCAGAATTACGTGGACTTTTGCTAAAACTTTTTTATTTTTAAATGCATTTTTTAGCAAATTTGAACACAATACCTTTAACATATCCTTAATGAATATGTCCATTATTTTTAAATTTCTAACATTGCTTCTCTATATTTTACGTCGCTATAGTAACGCAGTATGCGCAGGGCGGGGCAGTCCAATATTTTGTATCAATAAGTTGTTTTTACTTTCGTATATCTTGCGTATTTATACGTAAAAATGGCGCGACGTCGTAAGCATATGCAGTGACGTCATATGAACGTTCGTTTGAAATTTTGACGTCATAGCTGTTTCCGTTATTGTTTACAAGCGGACAACTGACAACCGTTGCTCTTGGATATTTAACAAAAATGATGTCCACAGATTACGCGGAACATCGGACTATCATCAAGTTTTGTGTTAATCTTGGAAAGACGCCAACACAGACGCAGGAAATGTTGGAGACTGTAAAAGTGAGACCTCCTGTTCGTCGAACACTCGTTTTCAAGTGGCATAAGCGTTTTCGAGACGTCCGGGAGGACATTGAAGACGACAAGGGTCGTGGGAGAAAGTCAACGTTGACTGCGGTGTCAATTAAGGAAGTCAAGGGCGTCATAGATTGGGACAGGCGTTACAATGCTGAGTACTATTCAAGGGTAAGCAATAATTTTGTGTTTTAAAAAAATGATTTTTAAAAATTAAGCTAATCACAATTTATTATTTTAAACGCAATTTATCCGCTTCAGCTTTTAAGAAAGTGAACTCAAACTGCTATAGTAAGCAGTGCGCATGATAGGTTATTTCCCTCGTTAACGCACATTGTCTTTGCGTACAAAATAAACTCCACAATAATAATAATAATAATAATAATAATAATAATAATAATAATAATAATAAAAAAAAAATAATAATAATAATTATAAAAAGTAATAATGATAGATAATAATAATAATAATGATAATACGGCGTCAGCATTATCACCGTCGTCTTTAACACTAGTATTATCGTAACAAAAGTTAATAGTATGCTTTATTATTATTATTATTATTATTATTATTATTACAGTGTACGATCAGTGGATTTATCGACACCATAGGTGTATTGAGTTAGGCGGAGACTATGTTGAGAAAAACTGACATTCGACGCCACGCATTTATTAACAACTAGTGTCGCCACCGGAATGACGTCGTAACGTCGGAATGGACTGCCCCGCACCCGCTACCCCTTGTCTCATTACCCTGCCCACAGACACTGATCCAGTTGTCGGGCAACTTTGAAAAAAATTGTGCTAATGCAATAAAGTTGCATTTTGTTCATGTTAATTTTGTTTGTTTTTATTTTCAGTAGTTTTTGAGTTACATCAAAAGTCCACGTAATTCTGGGACACTCCTCGTATCTATGAATTTACTAAATTTTGGTAGACTTATACTTGATATATTGGGAGAAAAAAGAACTTAGTCATCAACTCCCAGCATTGAATTGCTATTTACATGGTTAGTTAATTACTAGGTTAGACTGATTTACCATATACATACTATTAAAGAATGATAAATGATGTGTTTTAAAGTAGGCACATATTCAATTACCAATTTTTATGGCCAAACACAATCACATCCTCTCGGCCCTTTCCATAAGGACCTTGGACACGATTGGATATTGTGTCAGAGGGACATTAAACTGGCTTATTGAATATTTGTCTACTTTAAAACACATCATCTATCGAGTCACCCACCGTACCTGTGCTCGACCAGTCCATTGCTCGACCAATACTTCTTAATTGAAAAAACCCGGAGTTTGTGTGTGTTAGAACTTGACAATTTTGCAGATGATAATAAACAGTACAAAAATACATGTCTATAATAAAAGTTGCAGTAAAAAAACTATTAAAAGGACTGACATAATGATAATTTAGGGCAATTTGGACAATGCTTTGTTAAATGTCCTTTACTCTTATGTTTTTTATTGAGTTCCATGGGAAAGGCCCCCAACAAATAATCAAAACCCGGCTTCCCATACAAGGCAATGGCTATGAACATGTAAACAGATATGGCAGCTTTCCAGACACCACTAAAGGGCAGACCAACTGAATATTACATCATGTGTCACACTTTACTATGTTTGCAGTGATAGAATATGAGAATAAGTAATCTCAAACTCCCCAGTAAAAAGCAAAAAGGGAAAAAAAACTCTTTAAATCACTCTATTTGTCAATGTCTAACATTTCCTTCCTATCATAGTTATCTCATATTTACATCCATACTCACTAAAACATAATTGTTCCAAAATAGATTTGAAATAAAATTGTTAAACACAAAAGTCATATCTGTTTTTTTCAAATAAAAATAAAACAACCTGGTCGAGCACAGGTTACGTTACTTTAAAAAATATAGTGGTTTCAGGCCCTATGTACAACTCCTTGGTAAATGGTATCCTGATCTGTATCATTAAAACGCTTTTGTTTATTTTGAGTTTTCAAGGCTTAGCTTTGTAACAAAAATAAGTTTTCCGAGCAATCTTTTTGTTTTGAAAGAGTTTTTATGTGATTTTGTGAAATACAGGTTGAGCACTGGTCCGGTGACTCTAACATATTTCATGTTTATCCTTCATTATCTGATATTTGACAGTTTTTCATGCATAATATTAAATGTAAAAATATGAAATGTTAAATAATTTTTTTTCACGGCTAATTATTAACTCAAGCCACCTGCATGTTTGAACTCAAAGCTCACTAGACTTTTTTGTTTTTCAGCGTATAACTCAGCTTTCAAATATAAATGAGTGGAAAATATCTAAACAAAACCGTTAATAACAGTGTACTATAATTATACATGTATAACATAATATAATATATAAGTCACCAATAATTTGAAATAAAATAAAACAATAAATTGTCGTCTGCTATCACTTCCTTGACAAGATAACATATTGTAAAGACATTTTTTAAAACATTCGAAATATAGAATAAATACATTTCCAAAAAATCAAAATCTTACCATTCTATCACTATACTTCTAAAAAATTTGCATCAAAAGCAAAAAAAAAACAAAAAAGAAAAATTGTTTTAAAAAAAATGTTCCATCTCTGGTGAATATACGCGGACAACTGAAAACAAACATATATCTATAAATAGAAATTTATTACTTTTTGACAAGCATAGCCAACCAGGGGAGGAGCCAGGATAGAAATTTATTACTTTTTGACAGGATTAAAGGTAAAACAGTGCATATTATCACGGGGGAGGAACGGGTACACGAAGGATGGAGTAATTACGATAACTGTCACGGAGTTTTATGGAACTTTTCATATGTGACCTTCTTCGTTGCCATACCTTATTTACCTAATTATAATGGAAAGTTGCAAATGTAATGCCCAGGCTTATTGATTACCCGATTTTCTAAATGTCACGGTCGGAGTTCTGGTGATATCTCTGAAAATGTCCTAAAGTTCTTATGATAACTTTTGTTACTGCCAGTATGTTTTCAAGATTGTGCTATGTTACGGCACGTTTTAGTAATTTTATTTGTCAATAAGTGTGTAAATTATTATGAAGCGTAAAGTACGTAGAACGCTTATCATTTGCACAAGCATTTGGTTATATAATGTTGGTTTTGGTTGAACTTCAGTTCAAAAGATTCTGTTTCTTTTTTTCAATTTATAGATTTTTTTGCTAACACATGTTTTGTAAACTGAAAAAAAAGGCCAAATATAGAAGATTAACTTACAAGATAAAAATATGCTTTGAATTCAATACTGGCAGTTTAAGAGAACATTAAATTACAATATGTTATTGGTCAAAGTTACAATATGTTATTGGTCTGCCGAAACAAATTGCATGTAAATGGTTTGCAGCAAAATATGAAGTAGTACCTGCCTACATACCTACCAACCTGCATGCCTACCTACCTGACTTCCTACCTGTATGACTACCTACCTGCATGCCTACCTACCTACCTGACTGCATACCTACCTGCCCGCTACCTACCTACCTGACTGCACACCTGCCTACTTACGTACCTACCTGCCTGCCTACATACCTGACTGCCAATCTGCTTGCCTGCCTGCCTACCTACCTACATACTTGTTTACCTGACTGCCTACAGCATAATCTTTATATACTTAATTCAAACAAACCGAAAAGGAAGTGACGTTATGTCAGTGAGCGACGCCCGTCATGTCGTTGTATGTCGTCTTCCGCGTTATTCACTTAATTAATTTTTGTATTTTCTGATCGCAAGATCAGATAAATACATAGCTAACATCCACGGTCTAACACAATATTTCCCAACAGTCCTAACAACGCAATGTAGTTCTCACTCAAAACTGCTTAAAAACCAGCAATTTAAAAGAAAGAACAAGTTTTTGTTACAAGTGTCCAACAGATTACTACACATTCAAACTTTAAAAGTAGCGTTGGCTTATGGAATTGTCAATAAATGCACACTCACAAATTACGCGGATGAATATGATTTTAAATCAATGAAAAAATGCTATTTTTTTATTCGATATCGATGACCGAATACTACACAAATAAATCTGACTGTCGAGTAGTTGAATATATAGTTTCTACATGTTGGACTGTTTGGGCGAGAAGATTTTTGCTAAATTATTTACTACAATTTTAAACAACAGGTTTACCCTGAACAAAATACCTCGAAATTACCCTAACCCAAAATGCAATGGAAATTATAAATTACGAATCACTTGATTTTATTCAACCACAGAATTATAAATTGTCCGTGGTGCAGGGGTAACGCGCTCGTTTCACGTGTGAGAGGTCTGGAGTTCAAATTCCAGTCGAGTCAACATTTTTTTAAATTCTTTTTTTAGTGTCTTTGTTGGAAATAGCCACGATATGCAAGGATAAAGTGTGGCTATCATAAAAAATGAACATAAATGATTTTTTAGCAACGGATATACATGTATACAATCATTTATAATCCATATGTGTAAATGCATGATCAACACCACACTTGTTCCTTATTATGTTATCGCTATTAGCGAAGACCCCTCTAAAGGTATCTGTTCACACCTAATAACTATATGACACTGGTTACATTACCATGTCGATCGTGTTGAGCATAATTGTTTATTATACAATAATTGTAATAAAAAAATACAGATTTTATGAATATTGTTTTCTTTCTTTTTTTGTGTTTTATGTTGCTATTTTAATACTGAGTTTTTTACGTTTACTTATATTTTTAAGAATTCAATTGTCATATTGACCGACGATTATATTAAGTAAAAACTTAACTGGAAAAAGTCAGTAAATTATGGTTAAACTTTTTTATATATAATATTGTTTATTCTTAAAACATATACATGTACATTTGTATTTTTTTTCTTTATCATTTTTTTAAATTATCAATCAATTGAATAATTCATAAAATCTCATTTGTAACTTTGAATAATTCCTCGGCATCTTTACTAAACACGAATAACAATTAAATAAAATGTTTCAAAGTTTATAGTGTCATATTTAATACCATAAAAATGTACCTTTTTTTCTCAATTATTGTACATATTTATTGTTTTTTATCTGATACAAACGTATCAGTGTTTTATCATGTTTTATAAAACATGTTTATTGTTGTTGTTGGTTTTTTTTTTTCGAATTGTATGTTTATGTATAATAATAATCAATAAATTTGAGAGTTGATCTGTGTTTATTAATTAATGTAACCAAACTAAGTGACAAACATTCATTTTTGAAAAAAAACTTATATAACTGTAAATATTTTTTTCTGTTCTGTAACGATATCAAACATCTACTCGAAAACCGGGAGAGACGGACAATAAACGTGTGGTACTATTCGTCGGTCACTAGTAAATTCCGGTCAAAATAGACCAGGAGAGACCGGGAATTACCGATTGGAATACACCCCTCTATAAATAGATTTTCGGAATATATAGGTCACCAACTCATCATTCTATTCAGCTTTCGGATACATGAACCATAATAACCCACTGTGTACTACAAAATGATAAATAAAAATACCCGAAGAGCGCGATTTATTTACGGAAAAGGTTATTTCATTTGAAAATGTTTGCATTGCGAAATTCTCCAGTTCGCTATTCATTGTATATATCGCGACATTTCATTTTTAATTAATAAAATCGTTTCCTGCGGGGGAACGTTTTAAATGATATTAATATATTTCATTTAACTATTTTCAGGGGGTGGGGCGAGGATAAATAAACGTTTGTATCTGGATATATTTGACAGTAATCGATTAATATAGAAGAAGGTCTTTGGAAACTGGTGACCGTTGATGACCGGAGAAGATCGAACATAAAACAATTATTTCTTCTTTAAGAAAATAATTAAATAGGCCTACCATTTTATGAATAATTCCGAGCAAAAAAAAAAAGTAAACACACAAGTATTTATGATGGCAGATGCCACTACGAATATTTTAATTTTGTAGATTTTCAGTATAAACTATTTATTGTTTGTAACATTTTGAGATACATATTAAAGAAACATTGATCATTTTCAAACACATCATTCAAGTTTTTCCACCTTAAACGGTAACATAATTATAGAAAATTAAAAATATCACGTTATAGTTTTTTGTTCTTAATTAGGTGTCTAATTCCCTAGAGGATTATCTGTAACGTACCAGCCAACGGTATTTATCCAGGTTTCCGAAAAGGTCAATTAACCAATCATGTACGGTTTACAGATCACATGCTCCTCCATGTACCGAAAACAGGTCACGTGCTCCTCCATGCCTCAAAAGTTAAACGCGTACCAATACCCTGTGGTCTCCAGACCGCAGTCAAGCACCCTCATACTGGTCGGAATAAACGGCTTTTATTATGTCCGACTAAAAGGCTCGAGAAGTTGCTGTCGCCCTTTCACATTGCGCCGAGGACGCCAAAAATAAACTTATACAGGAAAACTACGGAAGCGTCCTGGTGCCAATTCATAATGTTCTATAAAAAAAATAAACTCCTACGTAGGAGATAAAAAAGCCTAATTACGAGTTTGTAATTCCTACGTAGGACTTTTAAACTCCTACGAAGGACTTTTTAACTCCTACGTAGGACTTTATAACTCCTACGTAGGACTTTATAAGTCCTACGTAGGACTTTATAACTCCTACGTAGGAGATAAAAAAGCCTAATTAGGAGTTTATTACTCCTACGTAGGACTTTAAAACTCCTACGTAGGACTTAATAACTCCTACGTAGGACTTTATAAGGAGATAAAAAAGCCTAATTAGGAGTATATAACTCCTACGTAGGACTTTTAAACTCCTACGTAGGACTTTATAACTCCTACGTAGGAGATAAAAAAGCCTAATTAGGACTTTATAACTCCTACGTAGGACTTTGTAACTGCTACGTAGGACTTTATAACTCCTACGTAGAATACATATCAAAGAACTGAAAGCACACAGTGCGGCGGACATGTATGCTAGAGTATAACTTAAGATAGCATATTATGTAGGAAAATAAATTATATGAGCCGCGCCATGACAAAACTAACATAGTGCATTTGCGACCAGCATGGATCCAGACCAGCCTGCGCATCCGCGCAGTCTGATCAGGATCCATGCTGTTCGCTTACAAACCCTATTACAAGTAGAGAAACTGATAGCGAGGTATGGATCCTGATCAGACTGCGCGGAAGCGCAGGCTGGTCTGGATCCATGCTGGTCGCAAACCCACTATGTTGGTTTTGTCATGGCGCGGCTCATATGTGTCAAGTTGTAATTGTGGCAAGCCACTTTAGTAAATACCTTTAGTCTGTAGCCAGAGATGATTTTGTCATTCTCTGCATATATTAAACGATGATTCTGTATTATGTACGATTAGTTATATTTATTATTCACATGTACACAAAATGCATGGGTTAAACTTTGTTCAAAGTAGGATATACAATGTAATTCATTATTAAACATATGCATGCATAATGCTCCGCAAACCGCTATCTTCTTAAACTTTACAGAGCAGGAACAAGACACTTCACTACCCCCCTGCCCCCTATAAGGATTTAATCATTTGAAACGGCTGAAAATGGATAAATTGCTCGTTCCGTTCAGCTAGTTTGTATTAAAATCGTAATCATTAAAGCCTTTTAAAATTTTGATATATATGCTTGATCTCGAGTAAGTTTTTTTCGAATAGCTGTAAAGCAATTTTTCGGGATACATCGCCAATGCTTACAGACACCTCACCCTAAGACACTGTACACTCTAGAAACATGAGACACTTTATTAAAGGGTGAAGTGTTGCGGCATGGCCGTGTGACTAGTAGCCTAATGATCGCTAGCCGCATGGGTTCAAACCCCGTTAGGCGCAAGCCGTTGTTTCCTTGAGCAAGAAACTTTACACTCATTGCTAAGTACGCACTGGTTGGTTCCAGGAACGGATTCGAAAGTGTGTCTATAAGCTAATAGCTTTCTACACAATCAAACTTAAATAAATTCTGTATGAACCAAAGGTGAAATGTCCTCTATATTTAAGATTTAAGGGAGGGGGGGGGGGGGGGGTAAGTGTCTTGTTCCTTCGCCGAAATACCGGTCTGGAATGTTGAGATTTGCAAAGCATTCTGTATGCATTTCTTATAAAGTCATAAAGTCCTACGTAGGAGTTATAAAGTCCTACGTAGGAGTTAAAAAGTCCTACGTAGGAGTTTAAAAGTCCTACGTAGGAGTTATAATCTCCTAATTAGGCTTTTTTATCTCCTACGTAGGAGTTTTAAAGTGCTACGTAGGAGTTTAAAAGTCCTACGTAGGAGTTATAAACTCCTAATTAGGCTTTTTTATCTCCTACGTAGGAGTTATAAAGTCCTACGTAGGAGTTAAAAAGTCCTACGTAGGAGTTAAAAAGTCCTACGTAGGAGTTTAAAAGTCCTACGTAGGAGTTATAAACTCCTAATTAGGCTTTTTTATCTCCTACGTAGGAGTTATAAAGTCCTACGTAGGAGTTATAAACTCCTAATTAGGCTTTTTTTATCTCCTACGTAGGAGTTATAAAGTCCTACGTAGGAGTTTAAAAGTCCTACGTAGGAGTTAAAAACTCCTAATTAGGCTTTTTTATCTCCTACGTAGGAGTTTATTTTTTTATAAAACATTATGAATTGGCACCAGGACGCTTCCGTAAAAACAAATACAAATATACAGTACGATTAAGATTGCAAAGATCAGAAAATACCACAGAGCTTGCAGCCCTTTGATTATATACTTAATTCAAACAAAACGAAAAGGAAGTGACGTTATGTCAGTGAGCGACGTCCGTCGTGTTGTATGTCGTCGTCCGCATCATTCGTTTATTCGTTATTCACTTAATCTTTATATACTTAATTCAAACAAACCAAAATGGAAGTGACGTTATGTCAGTGAGCGACGCCCGTCATGTCGTTGTATGTCGTCTTCCGCGTTTTTCGTTTATTCGTTATTCACTTAATTAATCTTTATATACTTAATTTAAAACAAACCGAAAAGGAAGTGACGTTATGTCAGTGAGCGACGTCCGTCATGTCGTTGTATGTCGTCGTCCGCATCATTCGTTTATTCGTTATTCACTTAATCTTTATATACTTAATTCAAACAAACCAAAATGGAAGTGACGTTATGTCAGTGAGCGACGCCCGTCATGACGTTGTATGTCGTCTTCCGCGTTATTCGTTAGTGTTTACTCCATTAGGTCGCGGATATGCCTTTAACATATTTTTCACAGACTTTCGATTGTTTTTCTGAATTGCCCGGTCCCGTACAGTTTTCGTGCACTGCAGATGTTGTCGTGAGAGTAATTGATAAAAAGCTTGAATTATATATCACTTGAAGGTGAAATCTGTCTCAAATAAGAAAACAAAAGAAAAAGACCGTGTGACCGGCGTGTCGTGAAAACGACTCATTAAACAGTTACCTTAGTAGCGTAAAACCGGCGCACGACAAAAAATAGGGTATCCTTTAAGCACTTCAATTAAACGTCAAAATCCAGGGAAACTGTGTTTACGTATTCCTGACGTCACTAGAAAATATGACGTCATTTGCCCTATTGTAACTTTTCCGTGTGGTCGTCAAAGAGTTGATATAGAGAATAATAGGTTGGAGCTGTGGATGGAGAAAGTTTATCTGGCGAGGCGGAGGAATTTATTGGGTGAGCCGAAGGCGAACCCAATAAATTTCGGAGCAGAGCCAGATAAACTTTCTCCATCCACGGCACCAATCTATTATTCTATTTATCCTGTCACCGTTTTTTTAAAGAATTTTATTAGGCAAACTACCTTTAATCACACTAACGGAAATGTTTCTTTATAAACAAAGAAAGCACGAAGCGTGCATTATTCTACAACAATTCACTCGTCGTTCTTATTATCTCCATGTGTATTTTCACATTGAGGGCGCCATTTTGTTTGAAAAATGTGATAAATAAAAACAATTTTTTGTCGAATTTTGTTGTGAAAACTATCTAGAATGAAAGAAAATGGTCTAACTAAGAAAATGAATTCGAACACCAATATCTTTTATTCAGTCGTTAACGTGCTACAGACGTTTAAAGTATTGTTTACGTGACAATGTAGCGCCAAACAGCACGTGCAAAACAATCAAATCATGTACGCTATTTTAATGTCGCAAACGAGTTAAGTTTTACATTTATTTCACTTTAATTAATTTTTATTTCGCTTGAAAAAATATAGAGTGAAATAAAATTAACAAACAAAGTTTTATCAACGTTTCCAAAATTCGTTATTCTACACACAGAACATAAAGTCCAACATAATAATAATATTTTTTTTTCTTGAAAAGTAGTCCGGCAAAATGCATACCACGTGATCAAGTGCCGTAGATCAGTAAAAATATACGGCACCTTGTTATCGGGCCGAAATTGATACAAGTGACAGGATAAAAATTGGTATTAGGGTATAGTATTTTTGTAATCATTTTTTTTAAATCAATAAAACTATTAAATGGCGCAGTAACTTTATATAAAGTAGTGTTCATAATTTAGTTTGGTACACAACTGGTACTTTTTCCTATGATTATATTTTTCCACACATCAAAAAACAGCTGAAGGGATGGATGTTCAAAACACTTCATGCTCTTCAAAATGCAGTGGTCTGAATCATTTGTACAATTCCTAGTGACCTTTACAGGGTCACATTTAAGAAATAAGTTGACCGCCACATGCGATGCATCGAATGTAATGGAGAATACTAAAAAAGTTGTGAAAACGTGTATGACGCTGTAACATTATGACGGTGACTTGGACGTCATACGTTTAACGCGCGCCATTGCAGCTGTGATTGTATTATAATCTTTTATTGCTTGTAAAGTGGCATTTCCTTTTTATGTCATAATTTGTTTTACTGTCAAAAGAGGAATGATCGATGCAAAGTATTTTGTAGTTTGTTCTTATGCAACTCAAATGTGCACAAATATATTGGACAACCCTCGTATATTTTAGACAGTTTATATTTTGTCATAATTTGTTTTACTGTCAAAAGAGGAATGATTGATGCAATTTGAAAGTATTGTGTAGTTTGTTCTTATGCAGCCCACATGTGCACAAATATATTGGACAACCCTTGTATATTTTAGACAGTTTATATTTTATAACCTAATAATTTTTTATATAATTATTATTATTATTATTATTATTATCATCATCATTATTATTATTAGTAGTAGTGGTAGTGGTAGTGGTAGTGGTAGTGGTAGTGGTAGTGGTAGTGGTAGTGGTAGTGGTAGTAGTATGTAGTAGTAGTAGTAGTAGTAGTAGTAGTAGTAGTAGTAGTAGTAGTAGTAGTAGTAGTAGTTGTATTACATTTCTATCAGTTTTTGATTAATTGCCATCTAATAGTCGATATTTCAAAAAATATAACTAATTCACCTCTACTTGACAACAAAAAAGTAACTTTTACACATTATGGATCTCCGTAAGAAAAAAATATTTTATATTAATGTATACATCCTTTTAACTCCAACTTTTTCTCGTTAAACAATTTTTTAGCATTACATATTTTCATTTATTGGAAGCTCATTTTATTCTAGCAGAGATGCTGTTGAATTTTCCTGTAATTTATTGATACAAGACATTAGCAAACTTGTATATCACGTAACATTCTATTAAAATAATTTCATGTCTTCAATTATAATGTTTCGGCAGGTGAAGAAATCGTGTGCACATTAAAAAAACAAAACCACCGTCTAGCGGGAATCACACTCGAAATTTTCTTACTCATCGGAGGACAGAGTAAGGAATACTCCAACAAAACATTAACAACAACATATTCACACCGTATTACCGGCGCCAGTGATAGCAGATAGCTGAAATTTACCGCTCGGTACAGGTAAGTTATACATTTGGTTGGTATTATGATTTTACACAACAACGACCTATTTTATTGCTATGAAACTATTGCCCATTGACTGGAGATACTATAACGTGAAAATGTCTGTTTTTTGTTCAAAATATCTCAAGTTTTAACCAAATGGCAGAATTTCATGTTTTTAATATAAACGTTTATCCATTGGGGTCACGCAAGCCAAATACAGCATTTTTTCTTCGATCGGACCAGATTGAACGTCTATAAAACTTTTAAGAAAAGACTCACGGGGTAGGTATTTGGCTTGCGTGACCCCAATGGATGAATGTCTATATTTATAACACGAAATCCTGCCATTTAGTTAAAACTTTAGATATTTTGAACAAAAAACAGACATTTTCATGGATTTTTCCGCAGCTGTCACCTTTAACCTGCTCAAAATAGTCTAAAAGCAGGAGAAACGAGTCCAAAATTACCTAATAGTATCTCCAGTCAATGGACAATAGTTTCATAGCAATAAAATGGGTCATATTTGTGTAATATAATAATACCAACCAAATTCATAACCTACCTGTACCGAGCGGTAAATTTCAGCTATCTGCCATCACTGCAGTGATTTGCCATCACTGGCGCCGGTAATACGGTGTGATATTGTTACGGACTGGAACGGGAACGGAAAACATGATTTTTCCCGCAAAATGTCAAGCTTATAACACAGTACTGTCAAACTGGTAAATAAGGACCACCCAAAGAGAGAACATGCATGGCCTTTAATGACAAAAGGTATTTATTCTGAATATACATTTTTCAATGAAAGTTTCTCAAAAAGTGGTCTTTAACTACACGGTGGTCTTAAATCGGAGGATGTCTCTCTTAATTGTTTGACTGTATCTCAATTCTGGAAAGCCACATGCATAGCGTAGTTAAGTAAAATCTTACGTGTTTTCATCCGGTGATAACGTATCCACTCAAAAAACCACTGAAAAATGTTTCCATTCTTCTGTCTGTCCTGCCTTGTTTCATCTGAAGAATAATTGAAACATTAACAATTTAATCAAATCAGTGATAAGAATTATGATACCTTCTTTCCAAGACTTGAACCATTGTAATTGAATCTGTGGTGTATAATAGCAGTAACCACTAAAAGTGTATGGAATGCCGGTAGGGACATGCCACTTTGCTTATTTGCCAACTACTTAATTGCTTATTTGCTAATTGCTGATTTGCCAATTTGCTTATTTGCTGATTTGCCAATTTGCTTATTTGCTAATTGCTTATTTGCTTATATACATATTTTTTATGCTATTGTCAGGC
The DNA here is from genome assembly GCF_026571515.1 of Ruditapes philippinarum. Lineage (NCBI taxonomy): Eukaryota > Metazoa > Mollusca > Bivalvia > Venerida > Veneridae > Ruditapes > Ruditapes philippinarum. Next base: position 67,149 of record NW_026856826.1, on the reverse strand, counting down.
GACACGTCCGACTCGCGAAATTCTTGTTTGATATAAAATAACAAGTCTTTGTAGACTTTATTTCAAGCTCATGAACCTATATCATATTATTATGTTTATAAAGTTTTGTTAATTATAACTTGTGACAATTATGATCAATCCATCATTACCTAGAATATAGGTAGAAAGACAGATGGATACATTTTAATCCATTTCGAAAAAAATAAATTCAGTTTCAGAAAGTAGTTGTTTTTTTAATTATCTTGAATTTCAGTTTTAGCTCCACTATTCAGAGAATAGGGATCAGGATTGCTATTCTACCCGACAATGCATTGGTTTTCTTGGTAACTTGTTTTTCTGTCATATCTTTGTTGCTTTTGCTGATTCATGCATCTTACTGCAACTTTGCATACACTTTGCGTTACAAGCATGCGTACAAAGTACATGAAGAAGCTGTGCCCGTTATATACTGAATGTCAAGGTCACCAATGTATTGTACTTAGGCGCCTTTGTTTTTCTGTTATATCTCTGTTACTATTGCTTATATCTGACTGTAACTTCACATAAGCATTAAATAGGCAGCATGCATACACAATATTCAAAGAGGCTTTGTTCATTATACCCTAGGTCATGATCATAGTCATGGTCACCTGATAGCATGTAAAATGTACAACATGAAGAAATGGAAAAGTGTGACCAAATTTCAAAAACATTGAATCAAAGCAAAATGTTGATGCACACACAGACATTAGTGATCTCAAAATCTTACAGAGCTAAAAACGAAGCCTATTGCTTAAGTGCAAAGACAAACACCCGTGCACCAAATGTATCATTCGTGATACTATGTGTTCGTATCACTAAAATGAGGCCCTCTGTGACAAATCTGCTGAAAATAACGACATTTTATATGCCATAAAATAAGAAATAGTTTTGTTTTCAAGTTCTTTTATTTTCAATCTTTACACAATAATTTTCATTTATATATGACTAATCAAGTGTTTATTATGCCATCAATCTCTGACTTAAGCTGCACAAACAGATCTATAGCTGCAACACATTATAAGGCATTCTCAAGCACAGATGCTGGCGGGTCAGATCCTGCCCCTAACGTGATACGCGTCTGTAAACACTATATCAAAACTATTTTAATATTTATTTAAATACGAATTGGACATCTGTTACAACGATAAAACCATTAAGTACTTTTTTGAGACTTGGTGGTATGTGGTATTTTTTCATTCCGGTATATGTAAAAATTGCTTGAAAACCAGTTTTAACGATGTCCAATTCGTGTTTAAATATTAAAATATTTTAAATAGAGTGTTTACAGGGGCACGTATCACGTTGGGGTACGGGATCTGACCCCCAAGCGTCTGTGTTCTCAAGGACATGTCAACCATCAGTTGTAGACATATATCTGCGTAGGCATCACTGCAACCAAATACATTGACCAACAGTATTCTTGGAAAAACACTGAATTTACAAGAATACTGTTAGTAAAAGTTAACAGATTTGACTCAACTGGTTGTCTGTAGTCAGATTTTCCATATACTTCCGGCACAGTGTAAACTATTTCTATTGCAAAAAAACAAATTAGCAACTGGCAAATAAGCAAATACGTAAACCAGCGGTTAACAAATAAGCAAATTAGCAATTCAGCAATTGGCAAATAAGCAAATTTGTCGTTAAGCATATCAGCCATTGGCAAATAAGCAAATCGGCAATTCAGCAATTGGCAAATAAGCAAATTTGTCTTTAAGCCTATCAGCCATTGGCAAATAAGCAAATTGGCAATTAGCAAATAAGCAATTCAGCAATTAGCAAAGAAGCAAATTGGCATGTCCCTACCGGCATTCCATAAAAAGTGAGTTGTATGATACTGTATGTGTATTTAAATTCGCGGAAGCAAATTTTCGCGTAAAGGTCCAATTTGGGGGTCTATACAAATATTCGCGCTATTTTGAATTCGCGGAGGTGACTGCCGAAAATCATAAATTCGCGTAGACCACTCAGGTTAAAAAAAAGAAAATTACTGTAATCATCGTGGGAGTTCATAGTTATTTTTAATACCAGGTGTCAAACAATACTCTATTGTACAGAAAAAAAGACATTGTCAAGCGGACAGATTATAGCAAACAAATGAATGCCCATTAACGTGCATAATTTTTCACAGTTTGCGTCATAAACGTCTTGACATCTGATCAGTGATCATGTTTTGGTTTTTCTGAACAAATAATTAAAAAACACAAACATTAACGATTTTAAATGATGAATAACTTGGAAAACAAACACAATTACTCAGTACAAATTTAAATAAAAAGTGTGAAAGCACATCAGACACTGATATACATTGTTCTATAGAAGCGCGAAAATATGACTATTAAGAAATTATTGGTGTAGAAATATTCGCGCTAAACATGAATTCGCGGGTCGAATGTCACCGCGAAGATCGCGAAAATTTGAAGCCCGCGAATATTTCTACACATACAGTAACAGTTACCATAAAAATGTGCTGATAGATAACTGTTACAGCTACCATAAAAGTTTACAAGTTTAAAAGTTTTATAATTGGAACCGCTTAAGTGTGTCGTAGATAATAGTTACCATAAAGGTGTGCTATAGGTAACAGTTGTTTGTTTGTTTTATCTTACGCCTTTTACCAACAGTATTTCAGTCATATAGGCGGGTAGTTTCCTTACCATCGTTCCTGCACTGTAAAAAATGGTAACGCCTGACGCGTTCCACAGGTGTTTATTAACAAAACGCATGTGTTCTCGTTGTGTGCAGTATTAAAACATATGCGTTTCTTTATGGAACGGGTGTTTATAACTTAAACAGTAGTGTGCAGTGTTTAAACGGTTGGTGTTAATATTGGCATGCCTGTGTGCAAACATGAAACATTTGTGTTTACTTTTATGTCATAAGCTCATCTCGTGTTTTGATTATTAATAACAAATAAAACAGAAATAAAACAAAAATATAACAGATATAAGACAATACGAATGTTTTAAAATATTTAATGCGAAAGTGTCTCTGTCTTAAACGCCGGTGTTTCAGAGGGGAACATTCTGCGTATGTCATGAGTGCCGATCAAGAACACCTTCGGATATTATCCGAGGTGTGCCGAATTTCACTTCCTTTCTCCTGCTGCAGCCGATTTTTGCGCAAATTTTACATTTCTTCATTTTTGCGTAAATTTAGCAAGGAAAACAAAGAAAACAACAGCAAAAGGTTGAGTACGATGTACTTATGTATTTGTAGATCAAAATCAAAGGTTGAAAAGGCAGATCTTTTTAAGTCGGGCGCAAATTAGCATTTTCATTAACCATAAAAAATATTTCCCCACCCACTTTAGTATTTCAAGAATATATACGATAGTCAATAGATCTACATAAATTTATAGATATGATTGTTTTTGCAAACAGTCAACACTGTAGAATAGGAAGAAGATAATGTAAATAATTCTTCGTGCTGATAATGTAAATTCACAGATCTAGATTTATCAAGATATTTTTTTTTTTTTTTTTTTAGAAAGTGGATCTAAATAAGCTTTTGTAACATATTGGATTATTGCTCTAAAATCAAAATGTTTAGGCAGTTACAGGCCTAATTAATTAACAAATATGGACATGCTCTGTACCATTCATGCAAGAGAATAATTTGAAATAAGGCAAAGCCTATAAACGGGGAAGTCGTTAACAAATATGCTTTCATTCTTTCCGTTTTAAAGGTGTCATTGGGTATTACATGCACCACTTCCGTTTTCACTCATAACACTGGACGATTATTATTGATCTGAAAAAGTTGAGATTTGTTCCGTTATCAGAATACCCCTCCTATTATCATTGAGTTTCATATGGCAGCGCCCGGCTAGAACTGACACTGAAAATTTCATTGATAGGTATAGAATTCTATAGATCTATATATTTTTTAATTGTTATTTATTTGATTTTCTTTTAAATATACACATGTAGTCTATAGCCGGGCAAGCCAAAGCCCGGAGTTGCTTCGTGGGCCCAGTCTTTGACTTCCCCGTATTATATCAGTGATATTTTAGGGATTCTAAACAGCAGATTATGCTGTGCATAATGTCAGACTTTTTCTAACTACATATCTGTTCATGTAGATCTCATAAAGGAACTTATTTATTTTAAGATGTAGAACACATATAATGGGGATCATTAACAACATTTAATTCAATGCTTTGGTCACCAAGACCAGCACAAAATTATGATTCCAAAATTATATTGATTCCCTAATTGGTAATTATACTTAGAAAGCTTTATCAAATAATGTTTTGTTCAATGTGTAATTTCTGTTGTGAAGACCAACAAAGATTTACAGTTCATCTGGTCCGGTACCACAGGAATGATGCCAACTTCATTGTTAATTGTTGCATTGAAGACTGTCAGTACTCGACAAAAAGTTGGAATGGTTACAAAATGCACATGCTTCGAAGACACAGAGAAATAAATTTTGAAGAGCGTGTGGAAATAGATTATAACCATACTGAATCAGATAATGAAGTGGAAAATACCAACATTATAGAAAATGAGGAAGGCATTAGTGATCAAGTATACATCGATCAAAAATTCCTTTTGTCATTGCATGCTGATCATTGTATTTCTGAGAGGGGTTTACAGACAGTAGTAGAAAATGCACGAGATCTTGTGTCTAGTCACCTTTTAACATTTAGAAAAAAGGTTGAAACAGCCCTGACAAATCGTGGGCATGATGCTAGTTTTGTTAAAGACTTGGCTGTCACAAATAGTCTAATTGAGATCTCTAGCAAACACATGCATTATAAATTTTTAGAGGACCACTGCGGTTTAATTAGAAGTGTACCTGTTCTAATGGGTGAGAAGTTGCATCAAGTGAGAGGAAATATTCGGCGTTTAAAGACTTACGGATATATTGTTCCATTTCAGAAAAATTTAGAAAAATTGATATCAATGCCCCAGGTGTGGTACTGGCTAACTACGTCCCATTGTAGCAATGATGGCATTATGCGAGATTTCTGTGATGCATCGTACATGAAAGATTTAGTCAGAAATAGAGTTGTCAACAGAAAGTTGAAAAAAACTGTCAGACATTCGGTCTGACAAACCATGAAAATCTGTCGGACCGAAACGAAATCTGTCGGACCAAATAAAATTGATCAAAATCAAAGAATAACGTGTGTTTGTAATTCTAAGACACTTTTTGTTTTTAATTTTTTCGCCGTAAAAATCGGCACATTCCTTACAGCGCATTTTCATCTCCTCCCTATCATACACCAACGATTCACTGTCTTGCTTCTAATTTTCATTAAATTTTGTCTCAGGTCCTTCTTTTTATCCTTTTACTACTGTTCTGCGCGTTCCTCTGACGTAGATTTTTGATTTTTCCAAGGTTTGGCACCTTTAGCGACGCCACTTTGTATACATGCGGCTTGGATAAAAGCCGGACAGTCGGACCGATCCGGAATAGAACTCGTCGGACCTGATCAAAATTTATCGGACATGTCCGTCAGACCGACATATTTCGGGAAGTCTGGAATATTTTTGCAGCTTGTTCTGTACATGGATGATATTGAAATTGTTAATCCAATTGGAAGTCATACAAAAAAACATATGGTTACCATGATATACTTTACACTTGCAAATATTCCGCCAGAGTTTCGATCAAAATATGAGGCTATTCAGTTGCTTGCAGTAGTGAAAAGTCAGGATGTAAAGGAATTTGGGTTAGGGAAAATTCTTCATGATTTTGTTGAAACAATGAATAGGTTGAATACCACTGGTATTGATTTCTCAGTAAATGACAGAAATGTGACAGTTTGGGGTGGTTTAATTATTGCTCCTGCAGATACACCTGCTGCTCAATATTTAGGTGGGTTTAAAGAAGGGGTTGGATTTGCTAATAAAGTATGTAGGACATGTAATACTTCGCGAAATGAAATGAAGTTAAAATTTCTTGATGCTGACTTCCAGAAGAGAACCATAGATCAGCATTTGGAACGGCTTAATCTTTTAACCCAAATGACTACAATGGCTGCCAAATATTGGAGCAAGACATGGGGAATAAATGGTAGGAGTCCTTTACTGGATATACACGGCATTGACTTAGCAGCTTGTCTTGTTCAGGATCCCATGCATATTTTAACTGAGGGTCTTCTTTCGAAAGAAGTTTGCCTCATACTGTACAATTTTATTGCAGTTGAAAAATATTTCACCTTGGCCTTTTTGAATAATGCCTTGGGTGGATTTAGTTACACTTACCTGGAAGAAAAAAATAAACCAGAGAAGATAAAAAGTGATGACCTTTTGAATGGAAAGCTAAAACAGACATCTGCCTCTTTGTTGATGCTGTGTTGCATATTACCGATAGTGATAGGTAAGAAGGTACCAACAGAAAACAGCAAATGGAAAAATTTCCTCAGGATTGTTCAGATAACTCTGTTGTCAACTAGCCCATATGCATCTGAAGATACTGCTGCAGAATTGGAGCAGCTCATTTATACACATCATTGTGAATTCAAAAAGGATTACCCGAAATCGCCCTTGACACCTAAATTCCACTATTTGGTTCACATTCCCAAACAGATATTGAGGTTTGGCCCAGGGCGCAATCAGTGGGTCATGCGATTTGAAGGTAAGCATTTATTCTTCAAAAAGATCAAATGGAAATGTTTTAAAAACATTGCGCTAAGCTTGTCAATGAAACATCAGCTCTGGATGTGCTGGAGACAATTGGGCACAAATGGCCATCCTGCAGACAACTTCTTATATAGTGGGGATAACACCTCAAAATTGAAAGCCTCAAGATTGGACCTACAGAGTTTTGAAGTTCAGAACTTCCTTGTGGGTTCAAATTTACATCAGAATTGCATTTTTAGTGCGGCTGAAATAGAAATCAAAGGCCATATTTACAAACCGGGATGTGTACTTGTGATAGATTATGTTGAAAACCTTCCAGACTTTGGTATTGTTGAAAACCTGTTGGTAGTTTCTGAAGAAAAAGTTTTCATTACAGAGAAGTTGGACATAATAGATGTTGACACACACACTTTGCATTACAGAGTTCAAAGATCTGGCACAAAACCATGCATCAAGTATTCAGACTTGAAATTCGTGTGGCCCCTGTCAATGCACAAGTATGGTGGTACTACTGTTGTCCTTGATAAATACTGTATATTTAGTGAAAATTTGGGTTGATGGTATCAGATCACTGGCTTATATTTTAATTTAGTTTTTATACAAAGACAACTGGCTAAGGCTGTCACAATACCTCAGTAGCTTATCATGATATATTACTTCAAGCTGAAAGAAGCATAAAAAAGATATTTGCCTTCTTTTAAGTTTTTAACTTTTTATTCAAGTGAAAACATATTTCACATGTGAAATTTAGAAACAGATGCAAGTGCATGCAACAAAATAATATTTGAAATAAAAAAAATGACTAAAAATAATCTAAATTACCAAAAAAATTCTATGAGTAGAATAATCTAATGTCATTTTACTTACTACGTATAACATGATACTGCTCCATTTCAAATAAACTTTAAAAAATGAATCAATTTTACTGTAAAAGATTTTGAAGTACTGTAAGCAATCATGGGCCAAAATATTTTTTTTTAAAGATTGGAGTACTTTGAATATTGAATAATAATTTCCGAAGATTAGCAAGCTAAAAGGTTCAATGATTAGATTTTAAGATACATAAACAATGCTAAATATTTGTGTGAAAGATGCATTTAGTGCTTAGTTATCTAAATACAATGATTACAGATATGAAAATTGTTCATTACTGCAGAAAAGACAAAAGTCATTCAATTATTATCACTATAAAAAACACATTGCAAAACAGTTTCCATATCTCAGTTTTTCCTTTTTTGTTTGGGATAATGTCATAATCCGAACCGTCTGCCATATTGTTTACTTTTTACTCTGTCAAAAAACAATTAAATACTAACAATAACATTTAGCATCTTGCAACCACGATAATGAAGTGTTCGATTAGATTGTCTGAACTAAATGTATAAATCGAGCAAACCATGAAGAAATGGAAGTTGAAAATGGGTCAAATTGAAAGTTAAAAACAAGAAGAAAATATTGAAAAAAAGGTACCTTGATTCTGTATCAGTATATTATATTTTCGACAGCACGTCACAATATTATATGTTATTTTGGTTTTGGAGTGATATATGTGGATATATTACCTGTTAAGATTTTATATCACCCGAGCCGATAGGCGAGGGTGATATTTTATCTTGGCAGGTAATATATCCACATATATCACTCCAAAACCAAAATAATAATTTTATTACCCTTCCCCTGCCGAGTTTAGACGATTTTTTTAAAAAATCATTGCTGTTTCAAATGAAACGTCGAAATAAGATTCCCTTTAGGATACCTCTTGGTCATAACATGACGTCAAATAAATACATGACGTATTTTTCCCGTACCTTACGAAAGTAAACAAGAGAAAAGGAGTAGTCTATTGAACGCACTTTTTTGTAATTAATATCAAGCTTTCACAAGATCATATTTGTTTTCGATACTGATGGTAATATGTATCATTACTCTACTTGGGTAAATATTGATCATTTGACAGTTAAAAAGTGCTTTTAAATCGGAATTTACACCGCGTAAAATCGAACCGTACGCGCATCACCTCAGCGCATGTTGTTTACAACGTTGGGTACCAAACGGGGAAATTTAGTGTGTATTATTACCCGTCTGGCTCGGTTATATCAATTTCTATCGGGTGATCAATATCCAATCAAAAAGGCGGAAAAAATCTGGAAGGGTAATAAACTGTTATATCGTGACAGCCATACCACTGACTGGCCCCAAACAAGTGACGGCTTTTTCACATTTAATGATACTTGAATATCATTTTTTATTATTACATTTTGATAACATACAGGCTAATAATATTTAAATTGCATTTTTGTTATCAAGTATACAAGTACAATGTATGTTTCAGTAAAATTATTTGTTAAAATTATAATCTCTGGAATCTTGTCTCACAATTATTTATTATTTGAGTGAGAACCATTATTGGTATGCTGTACTATTCTGATTTCTGTCTTTGTTTCTTTGCAAAAATTATGATTACAAAATGTTAAACTTGTACTTTCTCAGTAATGTTGTCAGCGACTTTTTTTCACAATTTTGTGAAACAGCCCATGCCTTAAATTGCCTGTACGAAATTTTGGCACGGATTCTGGGCGGAATTGGCACGGAATTGACACGGAATCAGTGATTTCTGGGCGGACCAGGAACGGAAACGCAAATTCCGTGTCATTCCATCTCACAAGAAAAATATTTTGTTCACTTTTCTGGGCGGAAAACTAGAAAAATTCCGGCTGGAATTTTATTTGGAGCAGAATTCATACTTAAACATTTTATCTTGGACAGAATTTTCAACTTTGAAATTTTCTTGGGAAGGAATGGTCTTCACTATGGGCGGAATTATATACTTAAACATTTTTCTTGAACAGAATTTCACATATAAGATGCATGTCTAAATATAATTGTTAACTCTTGTTTTTGCACTTGCAGACATTGAAATTTTACCAACTGTACTTATTTTTGTTGAAGCATGATACTTGACCAATAATTACAGGTGTATTTTTTTGAATAAATAGGGTTATTTTTTAGACATTAAAATATGCCTAAACAATGTTTTTAAATATTGTGGCAAATGATATATTGTAAGACTAATTTAGCAAATCTTTTTTGTATTGGAAAACAACTGTAATAATCTTAGTGTAAAAAAAATAGAACTTGAAAACATTCACCTCCAAAATGCTTAGGTTTATAAAAAGCAACATTGAAATAAGAATGCTGTTTAAATTTGAATATCAGGACAGCCACAGGACAAGAATTAGTGTGCTTGCCATTTTAACTCAAGAAATCATGATTTTGTTATAAAAAATAAACAAAAACAAAACAAAAACATTGCATGAAATAATCTCGTATAGTATGCCATTTTAATCTATATAGAATTGATCAGCCAATATGCACAATAATTGCTTTCATTAAGGTAAATAAATACTACAATATATATCCACTGAGATTTTACACTACACAGATCAGAGCTCTGATAAAACTCAACTGACCAGCAGTTTCCCACCATCTTAAAATTCTTTGCATGACTAATTTACTCCACTGGTCATTCCAACAGATCAGGCTGTTCCATTGAATTATTTTGGGGAGAGATAACATTATAAATTTCATATGCAGAATTTGTCAAGGACATTGCAATTATTTTTGTTCAGAAATTTGTAATGATTTTTAAATATATCTATTTGTTACTTGAATTTTTGTTACATTCAATGAATGGAGGTTGAGATGATGAGTAAATTAACCCTGTTTTACATAATGATTGACCTGTCCATGCAGTTATACAGTTGTGAATTTTGAATTCTAAGATATCTGGGTCAGCAAAAAGAGTGCAAATAACAGAGGATATACTTGATATTTTAACAATTTTGGAGATATATTTTTGTTAAAGATCTCAAAGTGTTTTAGTATAGGTATGATAAATAAGTGTGAAAACAAGGGACAAGGAGATGAACAAAATAATCAGGTAATTATAAACCTTTAGTTACATGCTGAAACAAGTTTTATATCAAACTATCAATGGTAGCAAACTAAAATTTGTAACAAGAGGTCAATGTTGTTTTTATATTTTCAACTTCATACATTTGTTTTTTTCTGATAATTGTTTTAAATCTTTATTACATGTTTAATGACTGTAAAATATAAATTATTCAATGATTCTATATAATGATTGTGTGTATCATGTATAAATTAATAGCATGTAGTAGATCTTCTTCATTTCCTGGAAATTAAACAAAGTAAGTCAATTAGATTAAATAGGAATAAATGGTACAAATCAGAAGTTTTGTACAGCTGAACAGGGTCATCATAATCATTTATTATTTTACATGTATGTGAACGTGTTTCCAATGGAACAATCTAAAATTACATTTTACACTCATAACTTCAGACTGGGAGTTAAGTGCTGACTGTGAGATGCAAGGTGTTTCAATAAAGATGTGCAGTATTAATCCTGAAAAGGTATATTTTTAAATCTCAATACTTTACTATTCAACATCTTTCCTTGAAAAAATACATAACCAGTAATAAATAGTGTCACAAATAAAGCAGTTAATTAATTCTTATACAGAGCAATTCTTAAACACTTGCGCACTGAAATAAGATACTGCGTAAGCTTTAGTATTTTTGAATATGCATAAGCACTGTTAATATTTAATACTGTTGAAACATAAAATTTGATATTATCAAAAAATATGAAATATAACTGCATATAATTATGCAATCAAAATAATTCATTACTACATTTTTGTTTAATTAATTATTAATTTTATTATTAAAGGTGAGCACAACCACAAGAAGTTCTTGGAAATACAGGCAGTGGACTTAAAAACAGACATCAATTAAAGAAATAGTAATTTAAATAATCAGAAACATTTGAAACAAATTTATGATTGAAACACTCTCAGCAAAAAAATTGCAAAAAAACAAAGTGTTGGATTCTAAGAAAACCAGTACCTACCAAAACCTGCAGGTAGAAAAAAACTGTTTGTGTTATTGTGAATGTATGGTTTTCTATTCTGTATTTGGACTAAAGGATATGTATTAAATTTTGTGAAAGAAAATTTAATTTGATACATTATTGATAATTTTATCCCAAAAAAATGTGATCATGTTAAACTCATAAAAATTCCGCCCCCATAAATTCTGTCTGAGAATTCCGCCCAGAATATTGTTTGACAATTCCGTTCCAAAGTTCCGTTCCGAAATTCCGCCCCGAGATTCCGCTTCAAAATTCCGCCCCAAGATTCCGCTTCAAAATTCCGCCCCAAGATTCCGCTTCAAAATTCCGCCCCAACTCATTTGCATATTTCGTCCCAATTCCGCGCAGAATCCGTCCCGTTTCCGCCTGGAATCCGGCCGGAATCCGTGCCAAAAGCAAATGGTTTAACACTTGTTTATTTGGGGGAGAATTTAAATTTCTGGGCGGAATCTGCCATTGAATTCCGCCTCATTTCCGTGCAGAAAATTTCGTACAGGTAGATATTTATTCAAATAAAGCTGAAGTATTGTTAAGAATAGCAAATATGATAACTGCCAATTTATATGGAAGATTCCCAACTTTGGCCTCATATCTGTCATTTTTTCTGCTGACCATTACTTCAAACACATTTGGCGGTGTTTCGGTAATTCTTGTAGCGGTTTTAGGATGGTTTAGGACCTAGTGTATGTAAATACTAATTCTCGTGATGCATAAAAAATTTTGTAATACACTTCCAATATGGCAGTGCCAGGGAGGAGGTAGGCGAGATGTTTGAAATACAGAGCAAAAAAAATGTATAAATAAGTGCAAAAACAGTTTTGCATTAATGACCAAATAAAGATTGTTGGTCATGTGATATTTTTCCATATAAAAAGCAATAGTATAGATAAATTGTGTAATTACAGGTCCGGATTACTTGAAATTTTGCATTTAAAACTGCTTGTTTTTGAAGTCCAGTCTTCAAGAAATGTATCTGTGTATTATTACCATGATTTTGATGGTTTATAAGAAATATTATCAGTGAATAAAATGGTTATTTACTGTTTTAAAAACAGTGAAAATTACCACTTGGGAATAATTTCACTTTTTGAATTTAAAGCCCTTCGTTTGTTCAGTGAAATTACCGTTTCCAGAACTGAGTGGAACTTAATGATGTGACGTTCGTAAATGAGTCAAGTTGTTTATTTTTGGCGCGCTTTTCATCATTAATAGGTTTTTAAATGTCTTTTTAAAAAGGTTTCTTTGCATATTGATAAAAAAAAAATTTTTGTTTAGTTTAAAGTGTAAGATCGAAATAATTATCTTCACCTTGGAAAACACCAAATTTTTATATTTCCTTGTGAAATATTACATTTTGGTGCTCACTCGGTGAAATATATTTACGATCTTTACACCGAACTAAACAAAATATCCTCTATATAACTTAATCTTTTATACAGCTGACTTGAAAGCTGGGCAGCAATCACTTCCTAAAAAAAAACTTTATAGACCTCTGTGGCGTTAAGAAGTTATCTGTATTCAACCTCTTGCTGTTGTAGAATTGACATTGTGTTCATTTTCCAATGTAGTTAAAACAAAGCATTGAAAAAGATAAAATGTCTAATCGGCTGTTTAAGGTTTGGAACCACAGTAGGATAATTAAAAAAATTGGTTGTGGCTGGATCGCTAGAAGAGTTGTTGCAAAAAGGTAAAAATTTGTTTATTTATATTTGGCAATAAGTTTACATGATTTGCATAGCACTTTTGGCGTTTGAATGTATTTGAAAAATACAATGAGCTTAATATTGTTATGGAAATGTTACAATTTTTGAATTAAGGGCAATACATTATTGAAGTTTAGTCACATTCAGTGGTTTATTAATTTAACAAGACATATGGAGATTGTTGAACAACTGGATTTTGTCACCAAAATAAGTCGCATTTCATTTCAAAATGAACCTCCTTAAGAAAAATCTACATGTAATTTACAGTATAGTTGAAATATGATAAATTTTCAATAAAAATTTTAACTGACAATGAATTGTAATGTTTTGTCTGAATATTTTAACTTGCTTTCGATTTCTTAAAGCTGCAGTTAAACTGGCCTTGAATGGTGAGGTCAGAGCAGTGCTACAAAGTGATGGTACTGATATTGAAGATGATGAAGTTTTATCCCTGCTTCCCAAAGATGATGCTATAATGGTTCTTGAAACTCAGTCAGCAGTGGGAACGAGACACCTACTGTTTTAACCATACATGCTGAAGAACAAAAAGGAAACCAGGGAGACGCAGGGTAATTTTAGTTGACGTTAATGAAAGTAAAATAGATTGAAGTAATATTCTTTTCTGAAATTCAATATTGATGTACAATTTGATTAATAAAAGAAATCGAAAAACTGAAGGATTATGATTTAACTGGTTTATAAGATTGTAAATTTTAAGGTTTACAATACATTTTGATGTTTTGAACATGACACACTTGTTGACAAAAGCCTACTTACTGAAATGATCTCTTACAGTTAATAAACAAATGTAAAATTGAAATAATGTTTTCACTTGTTCTACAGATAATTTGAATGATAAGCCTAGGTTGTCATAAAAAAAAGTTAATTATTGAGTGTACAGGAAACACTAGCAACTACATAAGTAAATAGTGAAAATTTGATAGCCATTATAACTTTTAAAGATGGACATGATTGGCAGAATTTTGAAGAAAGTATGTAAAATTAAATACTTCTTTTCTTTGTTAACAAAGGGTTTATTTTCACTTTTAGATCAATCAGCGGGAACTTCCGTACATCCAAGTCAAATTGAACTGGTCAACTTAAGTCAAAACCTGATTGACAGGAAGCCATCATCTCAACTGCCCAACTTAGGTGAATACATCAAACAAAAGCTGTTGGCACAGGAGAGTCACCTGGTATGGACAAAGCTCATACAAGAATGTGCATACTATTACTTAGCTCATTTACCTCGGATAGGCCTTGACAACAGTTCTGGTGATTACAGAGAAATTGGACGGACTATGTATGATGCCTATCCAGCCATTGCACGTGATGGAACTCAACCATGGGTAATCATATTCTCATTATGCTTTGTTGCTTCTTTCTTTTTTTGCATTCAAATCTTTTTTAATCTTATGACTTTGTGAAGGTACTTTTCGTTGTGTAAATGGTAAAGTTTTGTCATTATGGGAGCTGATTCATTATTTGAAGTAGGATAGAAAGATGGTTTACCGGTATGATGTTTCCAGATTAATGAATATAGATGCATATGTATTATGTTTCTCATAAGGCAATACAACATTAGAGGATATATTTATGTATGTTTTTGTGTAAGATGAAATTTTATTTCATCGAGTGAGCTTTAAAACAATATTCTCACATCTTACACAAAAATTTATTATTTTTTTATTTTATTTTTTTGCAACAACATAGATCACAGTTACATAATAAGATATGCATATATATATATAAAACAGTTTGCAAATTAAAAGTTTATATCAATAAAATTTGCCTCCCCCACTGGCAGCCCCATATAATGTCTGTAGAACTGTCGATGTAATTTTACTCATACACTAACTACTCATACACTAAAGAAGTGTCCATGTACTTTTTACCAAAAAAAAATATTTAAACACCTGCAATTAAATTAACCCTTCTTTATAATTATATATTGGATGTATAATGATTGATGAAAAAACATATTTAATAGGGAATGTTTTAATTAATTATTTACTAACTATCTTTATAATTATCCATCATGTTTGGTTATAACATTATGGTTTTAAAAAATGCAGGGCAAGGACTTCAGTTCATTAGTCATGAGATGGCAAGTTGGGTTAATTGAGACACACCCAAAGGAGGTTTTATAAGTAAAAGAAGTTTCCTTTTCAAAGAATGAAAAAATAAATTTGCATATTTTTCACAGTGAAAATATCAGATATACTTTTCACAGATTTTCAGTAATCTATTGAAAAAAGCATAAAATAAATTAGTTTTATGTTTGAATTATACACATGCTTACAACTTTGTGACTAATAAACTGTCAATAATATCTGGACATGTGGCAGGAAAAGCCTACTTGCTGCAAAAACACAAAATTGTTAGCCACATTTCTATAGGACTAAGATTTATGGTTTTACAAAATCTATAGTGTAGTTAGTGCCTTTGCACACCTTATTAACATGATTACATGGCTTATTGAAAAAGGTAAATGCGTTTTTTAAGTAAACATTAAAACATTTTTTTTTATCATTTCTTTGTATAAAATTTTTTAGTGGTCTGTCTTAAGAGATTTAGTAATATCATTTCTTCATTGTTCTTATTCCAGAGTTTCTTCACAAAATGCCTGTCTCAAAAAATAAGATGCATCAGGTGGGACAACAAAAGGAGAAGTGTAACAACTAACACCAAGGCAGAAACAACAATGCCTTCACCCAAACGGTTTAGAGTTGGAACATTAGATGTGTCAGAGGAATGTGACGAAGAAACATATTTGAGTCATGTAAAGCAAATGGTGCAGGAAGTGGAAAAAAAGGAACCTAATATTACCCATATGCAAACTCTACTGAAAGGGACTTTCAACCGCAGGAGACAATGGATACAACAATTGCCTCAAGGGAGTGTAAAACCAATTTTGGACAAGTTTCCATGCTTCAAAGACCCTATCTATGTAAGTTGTTCTGCATTAGATTATTTACATATGGCAGTGAAAGGGTTAATTCTGGAGAACACTGTCATCTGAAGTTTTGCACCTTTCTGTTAGTCTGCTCATAATTTGGCTTTCAGGATGACTCTAAAGTGGCAGTGCTGAAGGCTTTAGAATCAGAAACAGCTTACAGAAAAGGAAAGGGCCAGAAGACTAAGCCTTTGATGCAAATAATTAAGGTAAAGGTGTTAGATATTCAAATCTTTTAATGTCCTAAAACTTCTTTTTTATGTGACCAGCTGTGATTCAATGATTGACATGTCTGTACATCTGTGGACATATTTTACATCATAAATTTGTAGGGAGTATACCTTAACATCTTATTTCCATAATTATCAGCATGCCATATTTGGCATGCACACTTGTCTGATAAATACGGTAATTAATGCGAGTTTTACTTCAAAACAGATTTATGTAGGTAAACTATTCTAACAAAGAATAAATAATTTCCATGGTAGTTGTCACTTGATGATAACACTAAAAAAATGCTTTTAACATTGAATGATCTCTAAGATTTATACAAACGCTAACAGTTTTTTTAATGTTCCCCGAAAAATTTCGGGGGAGCATTTAGTCGTCGGGTTGTCGGTCCGTCCGTCTGTCAGTCCATCCGTATGTCAGGGTTCGACACTAACTGTTTTTACCAGGGATCCCATAGGAATCCCTGAGATTTAATTCAGGGATTCCTCCTAAATGTCAGGGATTCCTCATATCAAAATAGTAAAATATGAAGGCGAAGAATAACAAGGGAGTGCAGCAATTCAATTTCAAATTCTTTTTTTTTTTGAGACCACATACAGGATATATTGTCTTGTTTCAGATGCAGAAAATGTAGTTTATGGAAATATTGCTGTTTAAATTTTGAAAAGCGTTTCAAAGTGTTAACTAGTATATATATATTTGGACTGCTAAGATAAATTTATTAAAACATAATACATTTTTACATGAACATGGAAACAGAATAACATTAAGCTCACTGAACAAGAGTTTGATTTGAAAATAGCTATTTTGCTTAAACCTGTTTTCTCCCTGGAGTTGATAATTGTGAACCAGTTACAATATCTAAATGAAGGTATAATGCAAGTGACTTGACAAGGGACTTAGGGTTTGAATTTTTGAAGTTAAGTAGGAACTGGGGAAACATTTTCCCAAATAGCCTAGGGTTCATTGAAATAGAGCCCACAATTTGGCTCCATATTCCAGTAAGGGATGGTATGGATAACTTTTGAAAAATATTTACTTTCATGTCATTTTAAAGAAATTCTTAACTATGATCACTTTAAAAAATAATTGTTTTCAGCTAGCTTACATTTTTTGTGTTTAAAAGGAAAAATCCCATAGATTGTTGTAAATTTATTATTAAAATTTTGATAATTTTTTACTTAAGCTAATTAAAATATCAAGAAAAAGTTTTGTTTGCATTACAAGTACAGTACCTTTAAATGATTTCATTTTTAAAAATAATAAGTTGCTACAAGTCCATGACAGGATGTGCAATATCCAAATTTATTGTTCCCAATTTTTACACTGAAATGTCCAATCCCTTTCCTAGCTGTGTATTGATTTTTTTTAAAGTTTTGACACCTGTCACATCAAAGGCACTCACCGCATACAGCAGTCATGTAGTTCACAACACTGATTGGCTCAAAGCACTATCAGATGAAATAGAATGACAGACTATTCTCTCCCTAACCAGTTCCTCTCCCTGACGGTTCTCTCCCTAACCGTTTCCTCCCCTGACGGTTCTCTCCCAAATTTGAAATAGGCAGACAGTTCTCCCCCATTTTTTTAGTAGTTATCATTTTAGTTTTTACTTCTATATAATCTAATAATATTTCTTAATGAAGACTATTAAAGAATGTATTTGACATTAAGTGCATTTTATGTTTTATGTTTATTTGATTCTGAAAAGTGTTTGTAAATTAAACACCTTATTCAGGTATTTTAATCCTATTAACACCTTCATTGTGAGAGGTTAAGATTATTTGACAGTGATTGATATACACCTGTAATTATGTTAAAGTCTAGAGATATTCATTCATTTGTTAAATAGGGAATTACTTAATAAGGTGGTAACAAGTATGTTATAGAAAATGAATAAGCAACAACTTGTATGCATTCACATTTCACATTTACTTTTATACAAAATTGATTAAAGAACATTGTAGTCATTAACATGAAACAATATATAATACCAAATAACTAATAAAAATATTTATTTATCAACACCTTTTCACATTTATTTTAATCATTAGATTACACCTTGAGTCTTGAATCACCTTTTAATTATCTCTGACAGCAAACTTAACGCAAATGTGTATTGAACTCCTTTCTTCATTATACAAAAGTATGAAATTTAGCAATTAAAATTCATAAATCATTTTTTGCTTATAATTGTTTTTCTTATTTCAATGGTTTAAACATATTTTATTCTTTCTCACATACATGATTTTTACAATCAAAACAAGAAAAGGATTAGACTGGAAGCAACCTAATGCTTATTGAAGTCTTTTCCCAATGTACAATAAATATATGTGCGAAATAAGGCGAAATAAATTGTCGTTTGTTGACTTAGAAGGCTGATGTGTTACAACTTGCATCGAAAATGAATAAATAAATATAAGATATATCAATTATTTAAAGAAAAGCAAAATAAGACTAATAATGATAATAGTTTGATAAGTTCAGATAGAAAGAAGAATGAGATAGAAAAAGAAGGAGAAAAAAAAACAACAGAAAAAATGACCTGTGATTTAACCCTTAATGATAGTTGAAAATTATTGGAGAGTCAAAGCGATTCGATTTTTCAATATATTTATGAACTGCAAGGAATATTTTCTCATTATCTGAGTCTGTAAGTGTCGTGTTACCAAACAGGATGGTTTTCTTATTTAAAAAAAAAAAAAAAAAAAAAAAAAAAAAACTCACCCAAAAGTTAATATTGAATGATTATCCTAATCAAGTAAATTATTCAATTATTATTTTCAATAACTAAACACATTAAAAAAGTATACTTTAAATCTAATAAAACAATCAGAATAATATACGAATATGCTAAAATATTTTTTTTATCTAATTTTATCAATTAATCATAAACATACCCATACATGTATTAAACATCTTAATACTTCAATGAAATATTTTTTTCTCTATTTTATTTCAATAAATAATAATTTAATAATAAACTAATCCATTTATTAAACATCTAAATACTTCAATAATAATGTATTGATAAAAATAAAAATGGGGAGGAACTGTCTGCTTATTTGCAAATATGCAGACGGTTCTCCCCCAAAATAGGGAGAGAACTGTCAGGGAGGAAACGTCAGGGGAGGAACTGGTAAGGGAGAGAATAGTCTGACTACCGATGAAATATACGTCATTTGCTGTATATTTCATCATTTGCTGTATGTTTCACCTAAGGATTTTTCTATTTCTTGTCGGTAAATAATGCGTGACCTTGATTGACCTTAGACTTTAGTTAGACAATATTTTTTAGCATTGAGACTGTGAGTTTCAAAAAGGATTTTAAACGTAAAAGTATGGATTATTTTTAATTTGTTTATTAATTATACTTTTGCTGTAGAGAAAAAAAATACACCAGTAATCTTTTTTTCACAATTTTGACGAAAATTTACAATGATCAAAAGTGCCGAATTTTGGCAATCAAAAAAAAACCAAATAACAAACACTGGATAACTTTGTAGCTACCGCCGGCAATGCCGATCAACACATATTTGAAGTACACATCGCTTGTGTAATAAATATACGATAATTGCATTTTTTTTTTTGAATTTTCACAACTCTTATTTTATGAAGTCAATGCATGATATAAAATTATTCAAGAATGTTTATTTAGTCAAAACATTTTTTTCGTTATATAGTAAATGAGTTGATAGCTGTCACTGCACAAAGAAAAACTAGCGTACATGATTCAAGAGTGTAGATTTTATCGGCAGGGTTTTTCTTCTCTTTCTTGAACCACTTTTCTTGAATATTTGTGATTCAATGATATTAATTCAGAAAATTTCAAAATTTTTATTTACACAGCAATTTTTCAGGGATCCCAAAGGAATCCCCAGCTAAGAATCACAGGGATTCCTCCCGACTTTTTGGGATCCTCGGAATCCCGGGACCCCGTTAATGTCGAACCCTGTATGTACGTCCCGATTCGTGTCCGGCCCATAACTTTGTTATTTGAAGTCGGATTTTAAAACTATTTCACAGAAATGATCACCATATTGAGACAACTTGTCGCACGCAACATTTGGCTTGTTTTTACACTTTTAACTTTGTCTGTGACATAACTCTGACACTACTAGAGGTATACCTTCCTGTGTCCAAAACCTATCCGGTTCAACCGGCTCCTGTTTTAAAAATCTGATGTATAAAAATTATCAATATTTGTTTCAGCTTGAAGATGATGGGAATTTTGGGAGACTTCTTTCTTCTGCACCAGAGTCGGCACCAAAATTGGTTGCAATTGAGAAAGATGAACATATTGTGAACATGGCTATTGTTTGTGATGGTACACACATTCTTCTAGAGACAGATGATTCAATAGAGGCCATAGCTGTGTTGATTGGTTTGTATTACCTTGCAGACCTAGATTATCCAAAGGCATATTCACAGGTTGGTTAAAACAAATTTTCAACAAATTTTAATTATTATTATTAATCTGTTTTAAATGCTAAATTTCTATTGATCAATTATGTAATATTGTAATAATAAGTCACAAAATTTTGGTTGATGCACATGCTCATTGAAAAATGGAGTCACTGGCATCATATTATAAAATGACATTTTGCACTGTTAACACCACTGGTGAAGAGTGCTTCAAACATCCTTCATAAAATTGCATTGACTTGTCCATGTGTATGTGATTCGCCTATCAGACTTTTATGCTTGTTTTTGTTGATGTCAGTTTCAGTGCACTAAGATCTCCTTTGCGAGTTATGAATCAAAACTTTATTTAAGGGAAAGAATCCAATTGATCTATCTAATAAAATAAATATCCACACTAACATTGTCCTTTCAGAAAAAGAATGCTACCGCGAGTTTTCCAGTTTTATGTGATTTTGTGTTCTTAATCACAATTTCAAAAACTTTTTTCCCCAAAATTTGAATCATTACCATGTTTAATGAATAGGGATTTCTGCAATTGCTTAACTTCTTATGCTAATATGCTACTATGAATGAAATATGTATGTACACACAGGTGCTTGGGTTCCTTCAGCAAACTGTACTTCAGCAGCAGTTTGATGGGCATAAGAGCTATGGATTTGTTCAATATTTAAAGAGACTGAACATGGAGATGGAAAGAAAAGAAAAACAGCCAATGTGACTTAAGTGATCCAGCCATCATAAAGTGAAAATTTGAACTTTACTTTCATTTGGATAATTATCAGTTTACACTGTTCATTATGTTTTACTGTTCAGCACTGAGATAAGTCAAGCACGCTGTCTTACATACAGCTCTTGTTGGACTTGGGTTAATATTATAGCAATGTTGGAAATTTGTGTGCAATTTTAAGTACTTTCATAGTTTATTGTAGGAATGGCAACAAATGCTGTTTTGGTATTTGAATATTTGTATGGAGCATTCAAATGAAATCCAATATTTGAATATTCGTATAAAAATTTTATTGCATCCAAATTTGTATTATGACCATTACCAATGCACTTTGATCAATAAGTTTTCCTGTTAAATTGAGAATTTCTATGCTCTTTTGAGAGTCGTTAATGATGCCTTAGTATATAACTATTCACAATATTCATCATAAGTATTTTTGAAGAACTGATTTCATAAATAAGATGTGATATTTGCCAGCTGAAGGCATTATTGAGTGGTGAACATCTCATATTTAATGACTAGTAAATCCATAATTATTTTATCCTTTGTTGAATTTTGAAAATATGTACAATAATAAATGTAATTTTATTTTAACTGGAGATTATATAGAGGATATTTGTTAAGTTCAGTGTTAGATCGGAATATATTTCACCGAGTGAGCACCAAAAGGTATATTTCACGAGTGGCGCAGCCACGAGTGAAATGTGAACTTTTGGTGTTCACGAGGTGAAATATATTTCGATCTTACACTAAACTTAACAAATTTTCTTTTTATTATATGCAAACAAACGTTAAAAAAGACATTTTTACCTAATACTAAATGAAAAGCGCGCCAAATAATAATACAACGTGACGTCATTTACGACGTCACGTCATTAAGTTGGTACCCAGTACTGTGCACGCTGGTATGTTACTGAAACAACATAAGGGGCTTAAATTCAAAACAGTGAGATTATCAAAGTGGTAATTTCACTGTTTCAAACAGTGAAATTACCAGTTTTATATCACTGATATATTTCTATAAGCCATCGAAAAGCATGTAATAAAATGCTAGAGTTGGGGAAAGATTAGATTATGTTGAAGAATCTTACCATATTTTACATGTTTTTTTTACCAGAAGATTATATATAAGATGAAATATTGTCTTAAAACTGTGAATGAATTTTGAAAGTTATTGTTAGAGTTTTGTAAAGCTTCTGGTGTTAGATTATTAAATGGCAGATGTTATGAAGATAATAATGTGGGTAAATATATATGCATTAATACACAAGGCAGCAGTGTAATAAACTATGTTTTATGTAGAATGGAGAGTAACACCAGTACTAGACTACCTTACTCCGCGCTTAACTACCAAAGCATCTCCCGGGGATCAAAACCACGACAGAGACGTAACTGAATTAGAAGTCATCGACTCCAACCCTTCGACCACGGAGGTAACAGTTAACACTTTAGTGTGCAATATATCAACAGTGACCATTAAAATGTTCAAAAATTACTGACGTACAGGTATTCCGATCTGTTCGGCAAGACTCGTGTCCGCACAATGGGTGGGGTCCCCTTGTTACGGATATTCCGATCAGAACCGCAACATATGACAGGTAATATTAATATATTATAATTTATCTGTTAACTTTCAAGTGAAAATGAGACCTTCCACGCTGTACTCATTTCCCAAATTGACAATTTAGCAAATCAAAACACATTGATTAGTTGGCTCACTGCACTATGCAGTATTACCAGTTTATATTTATGACAATCTAATAAACGTACAAAACTACTTACGTCTGATGTAAAATAAATAAATAAATAAATAAATAAATAAAAATAAAACTATAAAGAAATAAATAAATACAAACAATTTATGAAATATGAAACTGTGACTTGTGTACACGTAAAATGAATCGTCACTCGCACATTTGACAAACAGTACTTGTTTAAACAGTAAATTGGTTTAATATATTGTAAAAATAAATTTATATGTTGATAATTCAGTTTCATATCAGGACACCTGGTTCCATACATGGCTATTTTGGTACCATATATTGAAGAATTGGTATCATATAATGTAATAACCAACTCATATATTGCTACTTTGGTTCCACACATTGATAAATTGGTTTCATATATTGTAACAAGAACTGTCGGAGGACAGTAACGCTCGACTATTCAAAAAATTGTCACAAGGGTGTTTCATTGAGTATAAAAATGCTTACCTATATGAAAACATAAAATTGTCCGAAAAGGTACAAACCCTTCAAGTTTCAATACATTCCCTTCAGTAGTTATGGAGATACAAGCTTACATACAAAAACTTAACCAAGAATTTATGAATTGAAAAAGGGGCATAATTATGCGAAAAAGTAAAGAAAAAGTTATGGGACTTGTGCCAATCATCTTAGATAATCACAGACAACAAGAGTGTGAAGTTTCAATCCATTCCCTTCAGTCGTTATGGAGATACCAGCTTACACGCAAAAACTTAACCAAGAATTTCTAAGTCGAAAAATGGGCATAATTATGTAAAAAGCAAATCAGAGTTATGGGACTTGTGCCAATCATCTTGGATAATCACAGACAACAAGTGTGTGAAGTTTCAATCCATTCCCTTCAGTAGTTATGGAGATACCAGCTTACACGCAAAAACTTAACCAAGAATTTCTAAGTCGAAAAAGGGGCATAATTATGTAAAAAAGCAAATCAGAGCTATAGGACTTGTGCCAATCATCTTAGATAATCACAGAGAACAAGTGTGTGAAGTTTCAATCCATTCCCTCCAGTAGTTATGGAAATTCCAGCTTACATATAAAAAATAAACCACAGGGACGCCGACGCCGACAAATCGGTGACTGCATTAGATCGATTATTCTGCGAATAATCGAGCTAAAAATGAATTAATATATTGATAATTCGACATCTGGTTCCATATATGGCTACTTTGGTACCATATATTGAAGAATTGGTATCATATAATGTAATAACCAACTTATATATTTCTACTTTGGTTTCATAAATTGAAACATTGGTTTCATATATTGAAAAATGAATTAATATATTGATAATTCGGTTTCACATAAGGACATCTGGTTCCATACATTGCTAATTTGGTACCATATATTGAAAACTTGGTATCATATAATGTGATAACTAACTTATATATTGACACTTTGGTTCAATACATGGATGAAATGGTTTCATATATTGTAAAAATGAATAAATATATTGATAATTTGGTTTAATATAAGGACACCTGGTGCTACTTTGAATTAATATATTGATAATTCGGTTTCACATAAGGACATCTGGTTGCATACATTGCTACTTTGGTTCCATATATTGAATAATTGGTATCATATATTGTAATAACCAACTCATATATTGCTACTTTGGTTCCATACATTATAAAATGGTTTCATATATTGTAAAAATAAATTAATATATTGATAATTCGGTTTAATATAAGGATATCTGGTTCCATACATGGCTACATTGGTACAATATATTGAAGAATTGGAATCATTTATTGAGAAAATCAACTTATATATTTTGCTAACTCGGTTTCATACACTGCCGGTATGGTTTCATATATTGTAACTGTGGATTAATATAATGGATTCCGGTTAAATAAGAAGATGTTTTCAAGTCATTTATAGTCGAAATGAACTTATATATTATCAAAATGGTTAAATAAATTGAAAAAGAACAATATCAGACAGCCATGGCTTTCCATAAGCATGCACCCTTCGAACTCCGTCACATGAAAAATTGATGTGAATGTTATCAGGATTCGTGCCGATTCACATAGCAGTGCTCTTTTTTTTTAAAGATCAGCATATGAATCTTTGTTTATCGATTTGTTTGTTTAGGAAATAGATATCAATTCTGAGTGCATTGTTGTAGAATAATGCACGGTTTGAGTTCAAATGCGTAGTAATATAACCACGAAGGCCGATAATAATGCACGATGAATTAATATCTATTTCCATTCTAACACGTCAAGAAAAAATTAGAATTATTATTATAAAGTTGGACTTTATGTTTGGTGGGTAAATTTGTTTTCGCCTGAGAGTTCCCCATAGAAATGTTCTTTAAAGGCTGTTCCAGTGGGTTGAAAAAACTGTCCTTAAATCTACCGTGTGTAGAAACATTTTGAGAATAACGAACTTTGAAAACGTTGGAAAAACTTGTTTGTTTATTTTATTTCACTTTATAATTTTTCAAGCGAAAAACAAATTAATTAAAGTGAAATAAATGTAAATGCGACAAATAAATAGCGTACTTGATTTCATTGTTTTGCACGTGCTGTTTGGCGCTACATTGTGACGTCACGTAAACAACACTTAAAACGTCTGTACATCGTTAACGACTGAATTAAAGATATTGGTGTTCGGATTTATTTTCTAAGTTAGACCATTTTCTTTCATTCTAGATTGCTTTCACAACAAAATTCGACAAAAAATGTTTTTATTTATCAGATTTTTTAAACAAAATGGCGCCCTCAATGTGAAAATACACAGGGAGGTAATTAGAACGGCGAGTGCATTGTTGAAGAATAATGCACGCTTCGGGCCTTTTTTGTTTATATAGAAAAAAAAATCCGATAGTGCGCGCTAGAATGCTAATTAGAAGTGAACGGAGAGTGACAAATGAACATTGTAAATATACAGTGACATTGTTAAATGATACACTTAAAGTTATCTGCAAGAGTTAAATGCGAAAAAACTTGCCTGGTTATTGCATATAATAGTTAAATAGAGGATATTTGTTTGTTTGTGTGTAAGATGAAATTCTATTTCATCGAGTGGGCTTTAAAAACAGTATTCTCACGAGTGGCGTAGCGACGAGTGAGAATACTGTTTTTAAAGTTCACGAGATGAAATAAAATTAGATCTTACACAACAAAAAAACACATTTTCTTTTTATTTCATGCTTAAAAACAAGTTAAAACGAAATTTCCTTAATATTTACGTAAATATTAAAATCTGTTTTCCCCATTTAGAGCCCCAAAAAAGTCGAATTTCTCATTAAATACAAGAAGTCATGGGCTGAAAAATAAGTTCCACAATCAACTTTAAATGGTGGCGATAGTATTCATTTTATTAAAAAAATATGTCTGATCGCTTGTTTAAATAATAAAAACAAACAATTCTAGTAGGAGAAAAAGTCCAACCATCCATCCATATTTCTGTTACTGACTGCGAATTTATATTAGACCTGGCTATGTTAAATGTAAGCGGCCGCCATTTTGCAAGTTGTGTATTTCACTGGATGAAAATAATTGTGTTTGATTCAGAGGTATATCATTTGGATTTGTTACTCATACACCTTTTTAAAAGAAAGAAAACTTATTTGAGGATTGTAACAGACAATAAATAAGTGTTGACAGATGTGTAAACATTCAAAAAAGTGGATAGGAAATTGAAGAACTCGGAAGCCTAACGAACGCTGAGTTGTTTACATATTCTTCGACTGAAAGCTGCCAATGCTTTTCAAGTTTTCATAAAGCATACGGCAGTTATTGCTCGTAGGATACTTAAATATTCCCAAATGTCATCAAGAGCAGTTTTGCATGTGGAAGGAATGTATTTTTTAGACTGTAAAAATGAAACAAAATTAAAGAGACGATATTTGGTGATTGGTTACTTGAATGAATAGAAATTACTTACTGTAAGTTTTCTTCTTTTTATTACTTGTGACATATAAGTTATTTATCAATTTCAGCTTTGCTTTTTCTTTAAACAGCCTGACATTGTCGGAATAGTCAGCAAAAATAAAATTGAGGTGCCACATGGGGAAAATCGTAAAAAAGTAGTTTCGTCATTGAAAAGTGTGAAATTATATTTTGATAATTTCACTGTGAAATTATCAAATATAATTTTCACGGATAAATCAGTAATCCACTGAAAAACATAAAATAAAGGGATATAAACTGTGTTTAGGTGGTATTTGATGCATTTATGTATTGTTTATCGAAATGGCCCGATAGATTATTTTTATCCGTTGTTTTGTTGATTTATGTTTGGGTGGGGAAAAGGCGTTTCATTCCTTGTGTTTATTTATACTGTATATGGGGTATTTTTTTGGATATTCTCATTAATATTGATAGAATTTCAAGTTCCTGTGGCTGAGGTATAGTTTAGACATGGTCTATTTTGTGGTCAATGTGAGGCATAGTCTTACATGTAACATAGTCTATTTCTTGGTAAGTGTGAGATATAGTTTAAACATACTTTATTTTGTGGTCAAGGTGACGTATAGTTTAAGCATAGATTATTTCGAACAAATTCACAGTATATATACACAGAGTATAGTATAGAGTACTAGCAGTAATAATGAACACAATACAAATCCAATCCGAGAGCTGATCTTATAAAGGATGCTCCTTATATATTTACAGTGCATCAAATACGGTATGAAAGTATACGTGACTTGCTTGAAATATATCCGATTTTACATCATTAAAGTCGAGATTGTGTCTAACATTTAGTTAATATAAAGCAAAAGTATAAACAAAAAAGGTAAAACAAAGAATGAGAGTACAAGACTGCATCATTTTGTTTTATACAATTAAAGAGTATGTATGTATGTATGTATGTATGTATGTACGTACGTACGTATGTAGGTATGTATGTATGTATGTATGTATGTATGTATGTATGTATGTATGAATGTATGTATGTATGTATGTATGTATGTATGTATGTATGTATGTATGTATGTATGTATGTATGTATGTATGTATGTATGTATGTATGTATGTATGTATGTATGTTTTATTATTATAATTATTATTATTTTTATTATTACTATTACTAGTACCATTTATCATTACCATTATTATTATTATTATTATTTATTATTATCATCATCATCATCATTATCATCATCATCATCATCATCATCATAATCATCATCATCATATCATCATCATCATAATCATCATCATAATTATTATTATGTATATTATTATTATTATTATTATTATCGAATTTGTGCTCAGTCATTAATTTGGTATACAAATAATTTGTCTGTTAATAAATTTTCAATTTTTTTTCAAAGAAAATAAACTGCAGTCAAGTGAAAACTGTGTCTCTTCTTCTATGGCTCCGGAGTAACACCGTATACAGTGTCTTTTTTCCAATATATTTTTATCTTTTTTCTTTTCATTTTCACCTTATTTTAAAAAGTTTATAAAGATAATGAATTGTTGCCTTTGAATAACTAGTTTACTAAGGGTATTTAGAATCGCTTCCTTTTAATAAAACAATTATTTTCCTTGAATAAATCTAAATTGTAATTACCTCTTAAATATATAGTTAAATCATTAACAAAAATGCTTATTGAATATAAGTGTTTTGATATTTTCTATGCAATAAAAATGCGTTTTTTCAAATAACAAATTAATCTTCTTTTCATAAATATGGTAATAAGTAAATTGACTGTTCACAAGAAATATACATGAACATGTTTATCAATTTTGACCAAGGAAATGCTTACTGCAAAAATTAACCTTAAAATGACTCCACTGAGGTTTTCTTTTGACATGAGGGGAATGAAAATGCTTTTTTTGTGTTTTTTTTTCAAGATTATTCTTCAATTTAATGTTGTTCATAACTAGTAACTTATATGCAAATTTTCAGATCGTAAACTTATCCAATTTTCCAGATTGGCTTCTCTTATTGTGACAAATTTATCAACATTGAAAAGCGTTACAACGCTTTTCACTCAAATCGGACTAAGAAAAGCAAAATCATACGATTTCCAATGTATATAAGAGTATTTTATTTTTTATCTTTTGTACATATTTCAATTTTAAGTGCCCCAGTTGAGCTTTGTGAGAAATTAGAATGTTATGTGTTTAGGCTTTTGGAACTCAATGAATTCCTTGAACAAAATCGCATAATCCGGTCATCGTCCCCCCAGGGGACAATTTTTTTTAAAGTTATTATACTTGGCGTGACTTACATAAGATGTAATCAGTATCACGTAAACGCTTAAATTAATTTTTAAAATAATCATTACTCATCATGCGCGTGCAAAAGAATGTTCAAATATTTCATACTGCGGATGTATATACATGTATGTTTAACTGAAGTTCATCGCCTGACGAATGCCAGCATTTACACTTATATGTAGATAACAAAATCATTGTGCATAAAAATCAGAAATGTATTGGCGGGGAGAAAACTCTGCAAGTGTGAATAGACTATTTTTGTACGAATTGTTTCCCTTCCTTTGCAAAATTGAATAACATGTGCCAAACTAGTATTGCGAAATATTGTTTTTTTGCGGCAATTACAATTACTTTATTTGCTTACTATATATTAAGCCAAACAGATTTGAAACATTAGAAATGTATTTCGACAAAATCGCTCAGCCTTTCAAAGTTTCGTAACTAAAAACCGACAATATAGGCCTATGGTGATTCAACATACATTATCAGCTTAATACAGCGGACGCGTTTGTGAAGGCACGATATTGACGATATTGTATTTAAGCTGAACGAAAATACAAATTATCTGAAAAAAGGATAAACACATGTCATGTTTATGATATAAAATATAGACCCATTGAAGAAACGAAATACCCTTTTCACTAGTTTCAATCCACTTTACGCCACGGATATTATTTGTATATAAAGCTCGTTCATTAAATAAATTGAAAACAAGAAGAAAGAAAAAATGTAGAAGAAATAAATAAAAGCTCGTCAATTAAGTAAATTGAAAAAGATAACAAAAAAGACAAAAGTAGAAGAAATATATAAAATTTCACTTTGAATAATTAATTATGAAGACATTAACATATGCTTATTATTATCTATCTATCGTCACTATATACCGGACGCTTGTTTACATTTCTTTTTACGATTTACAACAGAAATTCTTGGTATGTAGTTAAATATTGAAAGAGTTTGTCGATTTGACGCCAGGTGCCAGGTATTTTACAGTTCAGTTCCTAGCACTTAAAATCTGATTGAAATTATTGTATTTTAGGAAGTTGTTTTAAAGTTGTAAAAATTTCGGAAAACAAGTTTATTGTACAAGAAATATGATAAGGTATATCCTTCTCCCATCCGATGGACCTGAGTGATCATCAGGTTGTAGTACATCCCTTTCCCGAGATAAACCAAATACACATATAAATACATAAATATAAAACAATACAATCTATAAGGAACCTTATAATTGCTACAGTGTGCACATGCAGTTTACTTCCACAAATTTATTGGACTACATGTATATACATGCCGAGAACTAACAGGAGAGAGACAGGTCAATTCTCAGTTTACAGGTACATTCCTTAGAAGAAACAGTGACAAATAGCCGTGGTTTATAAGATTAATTAATAAAGGATTTGTGATATCATGTACAATGTATCGGTTATATATTTGGAATAATGTGTTTTAAGAATAAAAGTGTGCAAATATTTTATGGAAGATAATGATTTTTTAAATAACATTTTTGGATTTTATGACTTTCATGAGAAAGATATACTGATTTTATAAGAAATTGTGAGAACTTTGTGACACAATATTTTAATAAAAAATGGAAAGTGTTAATTCTCAAAATGAATCATCTTGTTAGTCAGATATTGCTGAGCTTGCGGGACAAAGTATTCCCACCGAACAGGGGCAGAGTATCCCCCAACAAACAGGGGCAAAGTATCCCCACTATATCGGGCCAAAGTATGCCTGATGGTATATTGCAAGCTATGCTTCACCAGCAATAATTGTTTTTAAAGACAGTCCAGGCATTGCAGCAAAGAACAATAAATGAAAAAAATGACTGTGTGAGTGATGATGAAAGTGGCAATGAATCCACACAAGTAAGGAGTAATTCATGTATATATTCCTCAAATGCTCCTGTGTCATATGAACAAGTTGACGTTTCTTTAGAAGAAGAGAAATCTGACACAAGTAACCGTGAAGATTTACGCTCAATGAACACACTCTACAATGAAAGCGACAATGTCACTGACGAAATCCACAATAACTTACCAGCCATCAATTTGTCTCTTAGAAAAAGACTTTCCAAAAAAGATCAAAAGACGTACTTGAAAAATTTCAAAAACCTGCAAATGTTATGAATATGAGTGTCCCTAAGGTTAACATTGAACTATGGGAAGATGCTCATCAAAATTTAAGAAATAAAGACATGAATTTATCAAAAACCCACGCAGGACTTAATTCTAACAGCTTGCTCGTCTGTTGTTGAAATAGCACAGAAATGCCTAACAAAACAGAAAAAAAGAAATAAAATCAAAAGAATGCACAAATGCATTAACTAGTCTGTCTATCGGCAGTATTCACAGAGCTTACTCAAATAAAACGAGAGAATTTCAAGTCTGGAATGCATCAGGAGTTTAAATCCCGACTGTGCGGCACAGACAACGAACCGTCCACTAAGTGGATATTTGTGGACGGACTGGGCAAGAAAATAAAAGAGATAAATGACACAAAGGCTGTGTCATCAAAACTTACAATAAGGTCAGAAAGAGGAAGTCACCCTTACTCAAACTTCAACAGAAGGGAAACAACCCTTGTACAAGAAGCCCTTTTTAGGCAAACGTCGTTTCCAGAAGTCAAAGTACAAGACGGAGGAAAACGGGTGGAAATAAATAATCCAGATACATTAAATTGTGAGGAACCAGAGGTTAGCATTTTACATAGTTTTAACATTAAAAATACACCTAATAACTTTATAGCTGGTAAAATATGCAAGTTTGTTTCATCTTGGGAAAATATTTCGTCTGACCCTTGGATTATCAATACCGTAAAAGGAATAGAAATACCTTTTCTTGAATTACCGTGTCAAAACGTTATTCCTAATCCTATATCATTTAATTCCGAAGAATGTTTGCTAATTCAAACAGAATTAAATGTACTTTTGGGTTAACAAGTGATTGAAAAGTTTTCTGATACACAACTAAGCAAAGATGTTGGTTTTATTTCAAACTTGTTTATAAGATATAAAAAGATGGAACTATTCGATTGATTTTAAATTTAAAACGATTGAATGAAATAATTGTTTACATTGGAAACATTTCAGTCAGCTTTAACATTAATTAAACCAGGATCTTTCTTTGCTAGTTGTGATTTAAAGGACGCATATGACAGTGTTAATGTGAAAAAACCATTTAGAAAATATCTGAGATTCTTTTTCAATGGGGTATGTTACCAGTATATTTGCTTCGATCCCAAATGGTCTGGATTTTGGACTTCGGTACTTTACGAAACAATTAAAATGTCTTTCCTCTCAACTTAGAAAAAGATCATTTTTAAATGTATTTTACATTGACGATACTCTGCTAAATGGAGATACATATGAAGAATGTACAGATAATGATTATCAAACAGTTTCCTTGTTTGATAGTTTAGGATTGACTATTCACCCAAGCAAAAGTTGTTTCATTCCTATACAAATAATTGAATTTCTTGGATTTGTGCTAAATAGCATCACAATGACAGTTAGTGTATCCCACGAAAAATGTGCCAAAATTATAGCCTGCTGTGCTTTGATATTATCAATGACCACTTTACTACAGAGAATTATCTCAAGTAATTGGGAAATTAGATGCATGCTCTCCTGCGGTGCCACATGCTGCTATATATAACAAACGATTAGAGATTATGACAAATGAGGCTTTGAGGGTCAATAAAGGGAACTTTGAAGAAACTGTTCTATTGGATGAAGAGTGTAAAAGTGATTCAATGGTGGATATCAAATTTACCCACATGTGAAAAAACAGTGAATAGCGCAAAGCCTGATAGGGTGTTATCTTTGATTATGTGTAACGAATGTATATACTTTCATTCATAAGAAAATAAATTATGTTTCCATGTGATGGCATTGGCGAGTCGTTAACACGTCGGACTTGTAATCTAATGATCGCTAGTCGGATGGGCTCGAACCCCATCAGGAGCAAATAGTTAGTTGTTTCCTTGTCACTCATTGTTTATATATTTTTATATCACAGGCACCCTCTCATATTTTTTACAAATAGGTACCCTCAAGGAACGACATATGCTTTTATTTGCGATTATCGTAAGGTCTGTAATATTTCTTACTTTTATGTAAATATTGGATTGTATTGCATACTTAACGATAAACGCAAATAAAAGCATATATCGTGCCTTGAGGGTACCTATGTGTTAAAAATGAGAGGGTACCTGTGATTTAAAAATTCAAACAAAGAGAGGTAGCCCGTGCCGCTGCAAAACCGAAAGTAGGGTGTTTTTATAAATTTTACAATTATTTTCGACAATGTAATGCCATTTGTCCGCAGATGATATGTTAATGAACATAATCAATATGTATGATGCATATATAATCAAGCCACAGGTTCATTTCAGCCCGAACAGTATGTCGAGGTGATGGGCGAACCAAGACATGTCGATTTTTTGTAGCTTATTGTGAAGTTGTAGTGCATGAAAAACGGGCACATGACAAATCAGAACATACATAAAACATTCTAGTGTTCCGTAGTATACATCTTTTCCACGTGTCATACCTCCTTTCCTTATTACAATGAATTTTTACTGGCTTGTTATCCATTGCTGGTTTGTTTTGAGCAGAGAATGACCTGTGCATGTATAAAGAGGGTACCGTTTCAGCAGATTTCGCAAAGAGGGTACCGATATGGATATGCACCGTGGTTCCTGTTCTGTGTATTCTATAACAATTGTGTTCGAGGTCGGAAGACTGACAGATAGTGCCCTAAAGTTGCGATTAATCAACAGCAGAAGTTGTAGGTTCAAATGTATACTCTTAGATAAATATATGCATAAATAATAAATACTAAACATATGAAATACGATGACACAGTATGGCCAACAAGCTGCAGTATAACTCATACTCGAAATCAAACGAAGAAAAAACTCGCGCCAATCGCAATCATAATTAAATGATACTACTGTACTGCATTTTTATACATTTTTTGTTAATTGATATAACTGTTGTACTGGTTATCTACTGATTAACAACAAATCTAAAATAAATTAGTAGAAAAAATATTTTTATTTAACGCATAATATAGTTTCATGATCGTAATATCATCTTTTTATTCAAATAAGACATGTTCACTAACATTTCATAGTTTCAATAACTTTCTGTGAATAAAAACATTTTACTCAAGGATGAGCATAGTATATCTACAATAACTCAGAACCTGACTATTAAATTAATATTGAATTAATATTAAAGCCCCACTATTTATCAGAAATCTTTTTTGTTTCTCAAAAGCTTTTTTCTTTCATTCTTGGCGCCCTGATGTAGTTTTCAAAACCTTAACTAGAGGATGCTTTTGTAAAAAAGCGCATGTCTCCCCCACTGCTGAGAATAACTGTAAATGGAAACAGGAATGGAAATGGAGATAAAAGAACAGAGTATATAAAACCAGACAACTGATATATCACTGATATATATCAATAATAGCTAAATGTCCTCACTGATAAGAACTCTAGTTATCATCCGGAAATGAGAAAATGACCAATGGTCACTGTGACCTTAACCTTTGACCTACTGACCCCATAAACAAGAGGGATCATCTGCTCAATAAGACCAATCATCCTATGAAGTTTGAGGGTTGTAGGTCTAAAGGAACTCTAGTTATCATCCGGAAAGGAGAAATTAACCAACGGTCGCTGTGACCTTGACCTTTGACCTACTGACCATTAAAACAATAGGGATCATTTGATTAATAAGACCAATCATCCTATGAAGTTTGAGGGTTGTAGGTCAAAAGGAACTCTAGTTATCATCCGGAAATGAGAAAATTGACCAACGGTCACTGTGACCTTGACCTTTGACCTACTGACCCCAAAAACAATAGGGATCATCTGCTCTATAAGACCAATCATCCTATGAAGTTTGAGGGCTGTAGGGCCAAAGGAACTCTAGTTATCATCCGGAAACGAGAAATTGACCAACGGTCACTGTGACCTTGACCTTTGAACTACTGACCCCAAAAACAATAGGGATCATCTGCTCAATAAGACCAATCATCCTATGAAGTTTGAGGTCTGTAGGTCTAAAGGAACTCTAGTTATCATCCGGAAACGAGAAATTGACCAACGGTCAGTGTGACCTTGACCTTTGACCTACTGACCCCAAAAACAATAGGGATCATCAGCTCTATAAGACCAATCATCCTATGAAGTTTGAGGGCTGTAGGTCAAAAGGAACTCTAGTTATCATCCGGAAACGAGAAATTGACCAACGGTCACTGTGACCTTGACCTTTGAACTACTGACCCCAAAAACAATAGGGATCATCTGCTCAATAAGACCATTCATCCTATGAAGTTTGAGAGCTGTAGGTCAAAAGGAACTCTAGTTATCGTCCGGAAACGAAGAATGGACGGACGGACTGACGGACGGACGGACTGACGGACGGACAGGGCAAAAACAATATGTCTCCCCCCAGTTTGAGGGTTGTAGGTCAAAAGGAACTCTAGTTATCATCCGGAAACGAGAAATTGACCAACGGTCACTGTGACCTTGACCTTTGAACTACTGACCCCAAAAACAATAGGGATCATCTGCTCAATAAGACCATTCATCCTATGAAGTTTGAGAGCTGTAGGTCAAAAGGAACTCTAGTTATCGTCCGGAAACGAAGAATGGACGGACGGACTGACGGACTGACGGACGGACGGACTGACGGACGGACAGGGCAAAAACAATATGTCTCCCCCCGAGGTGGGGGAGACATAATTATTAGTCAATTGCCGAAGCCATCTTTTGATTGTGTTACTAATTTTGCAATTTATGGAGTATTTCGTATGCAAGTTAAGGTATTATTGCATTTACATTTTGTCATTTTCATGAAAAACACTTTCTAAAAATAGGAATGAGATATTTAAATCCAACTTGGTATACAGCAAGCTTATATGAAGACCCCGTTTAGCAATGCATATGAACCCCCTGGTCATTTGTTTTGCGCTATGGTATTGTTTGTTTGTTTGTTTCATTTTACGCTTTTTCCAACAGTATTTCATTCATATAGGCGAATAGTTTCCTGACAATCGTTCCTGGAGAGTTACACCAGCACTAGACTACCTTCCTCCGCGCTAAACTAACAAATCATCTTCCGGGGATCGAACCCACGTCAGAGAGGTAACTGGATTAGAAGTAATCGATTCTAACCCCTCGATAATAAATAATAAATAACGAGCTGGAGAATTTTTCAGAAAATGAAATGCAAGGATATTCAACAATTAGTTACACTCTTTATTATTTTATTGAAATTTATTTAAAGTAATGAGTACCGCTCAGCCGCTGCTAGGGGGCACGAGGGATGTTGCAAGTATTTATTATCCCTCATGTACAAACTCAAACAAACCGATCGAGTCTGCAATTCTCTTGTTATCATGTTGTGATTAATGCTTCCGAGTGATCACTTTGTTTCCAGATTTCCAGATAACGCTAGCCATTTATTTTACGAATTCTTATATCATAGTATTATCATTTTGAAATAATCTTTTTCCGTAGGTTCTTTCCGGTTAATTAATAGCTCATTTCTTTTGATTGCACTTCTGACATTTTTATTTACAAATCCTGAATTTGGTCTTTTTGAAATTTATCTCAAACTTTTTTCATTCCAGCGTCTGTTTTACTTTCAGTATTTAGAAATATAAGTACTGTATCTTAGGTCCAGGGTATCAATAGAAACCCTTTTTAAGTTTGACATGAAAAAGTGCATGTAATATTACTTTATTAGTCCTTTTAGTTACTATTTTTATGTACTGTTTGTATATTTGTTACATTTATAATATATTAAACAAGAGCGATCAGTGATCACATGTGTCGCCTCATGATGGCCAATTTCATGTTGGGACAAGTTTTGTGACAAACGGACAGACAGACGGACAGTGCACAACTAGACTTGGTACTGATCATTACTGTAAAGTTTGGATAAAATTGCACAAGTAGTTTATGAGGAGTCGTCCGGACAAGCTTTTGTGTATCTGGCAACACACAGAAAAAAACACTTTTTTGTCAAAGGGCCATTACTCGGCCAAAAATCATTCAACGACAACACCCATGGTATATGCGCAATGACTTGAGCTACAGATTAATCCTGTAAACTTTCATTGAAATTGCATTAGTAGTATTAGAGAAGTAGTCCGAACAAACTTAAAAAATAAAAATTATATAAGGGCCATATCTCTGACAAAAATCATTAAACTGGAAAATGCTGACAATATGCACAACCAAACTTGGTACTGATCATTCCTGTTTATGATGAAATTGCACCAGTAGTTTATGAGGAGTAGTCCGTTCAAGTTTTGCGACGGACGGACAAGCGGACAGACAGACAGACGGATAGACAGACGGACAGACGGACAGACAGACGACGGAGAAGTGATCCCTATATGTCGCCACTACTCCGTAGAGGTGACACAAAATGCACCAGTAGTTTATGCGGAGTAGTCCCGACAAGTTTTGTGACGGACAGACAGACAGACAGACAGACGGACAAAGAGACGACGGAGAAGTGATCCCTATATGTCGCCACTACTCTGTAGAGGCGACACAAAAACAGACTATGTTTATTTTGACTTCTGTCTGTTCCAAAGAATATATATTTAATAGATCTTATCTGAAGCAAGCCTAACTGTGTTCAATATGAACAATGTTTTTCGGCCGCCCATTCATTTATGATATACAATTCTGCTAAAATCCAATTAACCATTGAACAGTTAAGAGTCATCAGATGTCTATTAGTTCATCGTCTCTTGCTGAATTTCTTGCTTGGACGTCATTTGATGCTTTGCATCAATGTTTTTCTTTTATTCTATTGTTATGTACTGAGCTCTTTTGTTCACATTACAATTTGAGGACCCTTCTATCTATTATTGGTAGAGCTGACGTGCATACACACACGGACGGAGACGATATCAGATGTGTCTTTTGCTTTAAGGTGATATAAAAACTTACCTGATTTAGCCTTTTCATATTCTAACTTTTTTTGTTTTTGCGGAGAATCATCTTCATTGAGTCTTTTTATCTCCTACAACAGAAATAAAAGTACAAACAATTGTGTTTTATTCGGTAATTTTTAACAATAATGATTGTACAAAGTAGTATTGGAATTTCCGGCAGTCTGTCTAACACACAGTGTCTTAATATTTCTCAAAAATATCAAATTGAATTATAACTTATGAAGTGCTGGGATATTTGAATTTTCTTCAATGAAAATTAATTTTGAAATCATTGCTATTTCTTTAAATTTGGCGTTTTTTGTGCAATCGTACATTATTTACTTAAGATTAATGTAATTGAAGGAAAATAGAAGGTTTAAAATCTATAATTATGTAAGTTTCATTTTTTACATTGATACGCTTCTTTTTTATTTGTTTTTTATTTGCAGTAGTCTTTAGTTGTTAGATTTGAAACTTGAATCTTAACAAAACTTGCGTTTGATCTTTCTCAAACACTTCATGCACCACGTACTAATATGGTATTTGATCACTCACCTGTGATCAATTGCTAGATAATACATCAATTAGGTCACATTGAAATACCAATATTCCTATTTGTAAATGAAAAGTTTTGTCAAAATATTCCTAAAACAAAATGTTGGTAAACAACCCATGCATAACTGCCACAACACAAAAAGCCATCACTAACGCTAAACTCTGAGTGCTTAATACTACAGTGAGATGAAAAAGGAAGGGTAAAAAATTATAGTTGTATGATTAATATGTCCTCTTTTAAGTCACTTATCAACATAATTTTAAGTTTTGAACGTAAACCCGCAGCATGACTCTTTTTTACCAATCATCACTCAGACAATTTTTCATACTTAATATGTAACACTTTAGCCATATAGCCTCAGGTTTGGCCATTTCTAGCTAAGGGACATGATATTTATTACTTTTAGAGAGGGCAGTTTAGGCTAAAGCACGTTCAATCTATTTAGGTTTCTCCTCAGATATTTACATACCTCCTCTTAAAACTGTTTACCTTACTGACTGTTGTCATTTGTATATGTGTCCAAAAGGATCATTCCTGTCAAGGTTGTTAAAATGCTATTGCATTGTTGAGATGCCGGCACCTTGTTAAAAGGAATTAAGAACACTTAACTTACAGAGCGAAGTCATACTTAATTTCACAACGTTGGTGATGTCACAAGTGTCATTTGTCTTGGACTAGAATAGATAAAATGTCTATTATCATTAAGTGTAAAGTAAATTAAGTAAGATACAAGTTAAATATTTATACGCCGGCAGTAGATTTTTTGTAAAAGTCAGTAATTGAAGTTACACAACTTGTGAAATATGTAAACAGTCTAAAAAGTAAGGACGGGCCATATCTTATGCAGGAGAAAAGAAATTTTAACTTCCTTTGATATTGCATAGTTACGTGTTGTGGCA
Source organism: Ruditapes philippinarum (assembly GCF_026571515.1). Taxonomy (NCBI): domain Eukaryota; kingdom Metazoa; phylum Mollusca; class Bivalvia; order Venerida; family Veneridae; genus Ruditapes; species Ruditapes philippinarum. The sequence goes on along the minus strand of NW_026856826.1, from coordinate 27,161 downwards.
ATCATACATGAAAATATTATGTACACGAGTTCACAAAAATTGCTCTGTGTGTATATTATGAACAAAAGTTCGAAGAGCACTAAATATTTCCCTTTGACCTTTGACCTACTGATCTTAAAGTAAATAGGGTTATCTTGAATGATGATCATCTTCCCTACCAACTTTAATGATCATAGGACAAACTATACTGAAGCTATCATCCAAAACGTTCTTACCATTTTGGACCACTTGGCCTTGACATACTTTTCTCAAAATCAATAGGGATTATATACCAGTGATGATTAAATGATTCCAAGCAATGTTTTAGCATTTTTGGTCACTTTGACCTTGATCTTTGACCTACTGACTTCAAAATAGATAGGGGTCATCTGCCAATGATGAACAATTTCCCTATTAAAGTTTGTGATCCTGAACCAAAGCATACTCAAGTAATCATCCGGAAATGACCTTGATCTTTGACGTAATGACCTTAAAATGTATAGGGGTCAAAGGTTATCAACCCCTTAATCAACTTTCATGATCCTAGACCAAAGCGTACTCAAGATATCCTTCGGAAATTGTTTAAGCATTTTCGGTCACTTACTAGACGAAAAATCAATAGGTGTCATCTGCCAATGATGATAAACCTCAACATTCATGATCCTAGGCCAAAGCGTTCTCGTTATTATCCAAAAAAATGGTTTTACCATTTTGGGTCAATGTCACCATGACTTTTGACCTACCTATCAAAAGGGGTCATTTGCCAATCATGACGAACCACTTTTTGAACTTTCATGATATTAGGCCAAAGCATACTCAAGTCATTGTCCGGAAACGGCCAAAGCAATTGTTTATTTAGTAAATACGATATGTTTCAACATCTTTTGATAAAAACTAGCCGTTCTTTTAAAGAACTTATCTATTCAATTATCCAAAAAACATGTAGGATCTTTAAATCGCATTTGGAAAGTTGTCAACAAAAAGATGAAGAATCATTTAGGTTCAAATTTCATATCACTAGGAAAATACTGAAATATTCACGTCACTACGAAGTAATCGTCAAAGTAAATGTATCAATAATGTAACAGATATATATCAAAGTGATATGACGATTGCCAAATTTATGTTTAAGTATGAATTTATTTCAAAAGATTCTTATTTATAATGGTGATGGTGAAAATGTCTAGCGAGTAATATAGAAAAATGCCTAACTAAAATATCTCTCCATCAAACTTTACCGATACATTAGAAATTGTCACGTAAATAATCAAGCCAGATAATCTACATGGCTACATAATGTCAAGGTTGTTGAATTGTGATAATATATAGAGGATATTGAATGAGTGTAGGTTTAATACTAAATTTATTGAACGAGTTGAATAAAATCATATTATGCGAGCCTCTGGCGAGCATAATATTGTTTTATTCAACGAGTTCAATAAATTTAGTATTGAATCTACACGAATATAATATTCTATTTATCACATACATGTATATAAAATAAGAAGAAGAGTCATTTTTCTTTGACGCGCCTATAGTGTAACGCTAACATTAGCGCGCTTTAACGCTATGTTTATAGCGCAAATGACGTGACGTCAAAGTGTTATTACACTAGTGTAATATCGTCTAGTGTAATATCGTTTTTATTAAATGGCTTTATTACACTCCTGAGCCGCGGTTTATGTGATAAATTTTGATATACTATGTTTTCTCTGAAAATCGGGTCATAATGATCTTTATAATATTTATACAAAATATATAAATGTAACGTATTTATACTGTACTTTCGTCAAACTGCAATATTAATATTAAAGTATACATAATCGCTATATTTGATATTCAATAAGTCACTTTCGTCAGGTTAACAATGTGCGAAAGTTTGATAGATGCCTCAGCTAATGTATAAACATTATGCAAATAAATGAAAATTAAATCATCTTTATAATTAAAAAAATCAACCCGAAACACATTTAGTTTTCATAATATACATCTACAAACTGCAAATTCAATTTAAAGGCTACATTTAATATTATTTCCACTCGCTCACAGTCGTCCGAATAAATTTCTTTCGTCTTGTTCTCTGTGAGCAAAAGGAAGATCTCTGAACTTGTATACTAGTAAAGGAATTATTTAAACAATTTGATATCAAATCATCATAATCATTATTTTTGAACAAGAGGGCCATGATGGCCCAAAGTCGCTCACCTGTATATAGGCCCATTACATATATATTACATATTACATATATACACACACACACACCAATAAATGCAATATATATATATATATATATATATATATATATATATATATATATATATATATATATATATATATATATATATATATGCATCTATATTGTAAATATATACAGTCACATTCCTCCATTTACGGGGCATCGGTCTATTTGAGACCATACTTGTGGGGTTTATATTTAATGTGGGGCATACATAAGGCCTCGCAACTCTGGCATGTTTAAAACGATGTATGGGGGCGTAGGCTACCCTTCTAACAGAGTGCCCGTAGGCCGATTTTAGTAGTAAATGATATATGTCCCACAAATGTATATATTTTTAATGGGGTTTTATGTTATTGGTCAATATGTTTTCACCTATGGTAAAATTAAATATATAGTTGATATATATAACTTAGTACCCCTTAGTTCTGTTGTTTTGAAATGTCATTATATGCCTACATAGTGGCATATATATAAAAACTGACTGCATGAAATAATGCCACTCAACTCGGTCTTATAAATAGGCCCCGTAAGTGAAGATATGTGTGAATATATATATATATGTATATATATATATATATATATATATATATATATATATATATATATATATATATATATATATATATATATATATGCATCTATATTGTAAATATATATATATATATGTATATATATATATTCACACATATCTTCACTTACGGGGCCTATTTATAAGACCGAGTTGAGTGGCATTATTTCATGCAGTCAGTTTTTATATATGCCACTATGTAGGCATATAATGACATTTCCAAACAACAGAACTAAGGGGTACTAAGTTATATATATCAACTATATATTTAATTTTACCATAGGTGAAAACATATTGACCAATAACATAAAACCCCATAATAAATATATACATTTGTGGGACATATATCATTTACTACTAAAACCGGCCTACGGGCACTATGTTAGAAGGGTAGCCTACGCCCCCATACATCGTTTTAAACATGCCAGAGTTGCGAGGCCTTATGTATGCCCCACATTAAATATAAACCCACAAAGTATGGTCTCAAATAGACCGATGCCCCGTAAATGGAGGAATGTGACTGTATATATATATATATATATATATATATATATATATATATATATATATGTGTGGATGTATGTATATTGTATGTGTGTATATATATATATATATATATATATATATATATATATATATATATATATATATATATATATATATATATATATATATAATATGTCTATAAATATTAAATATATATATATCTACATATATACAATATAGATACATACATATATATATATTGCATTTATTGGTGTGTGTGTATATATGTAATATATATATATGCATTACATATATACACACACACACACCAATAAATGCTATATATATATATATATATATATATATATATATATATATATATATATATATATATATATATATATATATATATATATATATGTGTGGATGTATGTATATTGTATGTGTATATATATATATATATATACATATATATATATATATATATATATATATATATATATATATATATATATATATATATATATATATATATATATATATATATATATATATATATATATATATATATATATATATATATAATATGTATATAAATATTAAATATATATGTATATATATAATATGTATATATCTAAAAAAAAAGTCGAGCTAATGAATGACCCCCGGAGCGGGACCAATTTTGACCCCAGGGCTTTTATTTGAACAAACTTGGTAGACACCCATTAGAACATGTTTCATGCTAAATATGTTAGCTGTAGCTCTTTGAGTTCTTTAAAAGAAGATTTTTAAGTTTTTACTATATGCATATAGGGAAAATCAATGATCCCCTGGGGCGGGGCCAATTCTGACCCCAGGACTTTGATTGAACAAACTTTGTAGACACTCACTAGAAGATGTTTCATGCTTAATATCTAACCTCCAGCTATTTGGATTTTTTCAAAAAAGATTTTTTCAGTTTTTGCTATACACATATAAGGAAAATCAATGACCCCCCGGGGCGGGGCCAATTTTGACCCCAGGGCTTTTATTTGAACAAACTTGGTAGACACCCATTAGAACATGTTTCATGCTAAATATCTTAGCTCTAGCTCTTTGAGTTTTTTAAAAGAAGATTTTTTAAGTTTTTACTATATGCAAATAGGGAAAATCAATGACCCCCTAGGGCGGGGCCAATTTTGACACCAGGGTTTTAATTTGAACAAACTTGGTAGACACTCATTAGAAGATGTTTCATGCTAAATATCTTAGCTTTAGCTCTTTGGGTTCTTTAAAAGAAGATTTTTAAGTTTTTACTCTATGCATATAGGGAAAATCAAAGACCCCCTGGGGCGGGGCCAATTTTGACCCCAGGTCTTTTATTTGAACAAACTTGGTAGACACTTACTAGAAGATGTTTCATGCTTAATATCTAAACTCTAGCTATTTAGGTTTTTTCAAAGAAGATTTTTAAGTTTTTGCTATACACATATGAGGAAAATCAATGACCCCTGGGGCGGGGCCAATTTTGACCCCAGGGCTTTTATTTGAACAAACTTTGTAGACACTCACTAGAAAATGTTTCATGCTTAATAGCTAAACTCCAGCTATTTGGGTTTTTTTAAAGAAGATTTTTTAAGTTTTTACTATATGCATATAGGGAAAATCAATGACCCCCTGGGGCGGGGCCAATTTTGACCCCAGGGCTTTTATTTGAACAAACTTGGTAGGCACTTATTAGAAGATGTTTCATGCCAAATATCTAAGCTCTAGCTCTTAGGGTTTTTTAGAAGAAGATTTTTTAAGTTTTTCTGACTGGTTGCCATGGCAACCAGAGTTTTTAATGGAATTTAAATTTTTGAACAACTTTGAAAGGGGTCCACCTAAGGATCATTTCTGTAAAGTTTGGTTGCAATTGGCCATGTGGTTTAGGAGGAGATGTTGTTTGAAAAGTTTGACGCCATTTTTTGAAGGACGCACGACGCACGACGCACGACGCACGACGGACGCAGAGTGATGACAAAAGCTCACCTTTGAGCACTTCGTGCTCAGGTGAGCTAAAAAAAAGTATCAATCATTTATGAAAAATACGTCTACAAACTGCAAAATTATTATAAATTTCAATTAAAATACTATATTTGATATTTTATAAGTCACTTTCGTATTTTTCAGTGTGAGCGAAAGGAAGATCGCTGAACTTGAATATAAAAATCATGCAAATAAATGGTGTATAAATCATCATAATGATTATTTTTTACATATTATGAATTTTTGATAATATACGTCTACAAACTGCAATATTAGCATAAATTCTAATAGGTCTTCAGCGTACCCGTTTATATACTATGACATGACGTGAACGCTATAGATACACCCGTAGGGGAACTCCACCAATAATCATGCCAGGAATCTGACACGCTCGTATTCATTTATCGCCAAGCCATGAAGTAAAGTGAAGCATACCTTGATAAAACAATGTAGATAAGCCAAGGATAATTATTACGAACATTAACTACCTAATGGTTTCAGATTGGTAAAATAAATCAGCACTTGGCCGTCATATTGCCAAAATGTTTGACCATGTGATTACGAGATTGACCTTTACGGTTTAATTTGCGCAGACGGTTAAGAAAACAGAACCCATGTGCTTTCAACATTATTTATAAATAACTTTTCTAAAGATATTGAAAAAGATGATTTACTGTCTTCTATTTTCAATATAATTTTATTTAAGTACTAAAAATATTAAGAAAATAAATAGAAACATTATCTTAAATTATTAATATGGAAATCATGTCAACAAAAATGTTCTAAATATAGTACACGACTTCTATCGGTTCCCGCGGTATTAATTTTTGGATACTTTAAATGGTAAAGGATGATATTGAAATCGCAAAATGAACTGGAATAAATTGGGACAAGGGTATTTCCAAATGAAAAATAAGGTTATATCAACGCATGCTATTTTGGTTAGGTTTCGTAACGGGTATAATCCAAAACTTAAATGCCGCAGCAGATGAAAAACAAAAATGTTAAAAAGCGGCTTCTAAAGTTTTGGAAGCCAGAACTACATAAATTCAAATTTAAAAGCTTTTTTATATCCTTTAAGTCATGTGAGTGAAAGGAAAATATTAGAACTTGTGTAAAGAAATTATGCAAATAAATGGCGATAATATAAATATTATGATTATTTTTTATAATACATATAATTAGTTTCTAAATAAATATTATTCGTCTGCAAACTGCAATTCCATTGTAAAATTCTTTTAAAACGCTATAATTCATATTATTAGAGTCACTTTCGCTCACTTTCGTCAAAAAAGACACTTTTGTATTTTATGCAAACCCCGATGCGTGTGTAATCAACGTGGTGATGATAACGCATTTTCATTGGCTGTTGATTTTCTTTAGCTGGAACTTAAGTCATGTGTCGTAATAAAAGCATTTCTTTTTCATTTTAAAGTATTTCATTACATTTTTTCCCAATAATTATTATAACTTAATCATATACTGATATTTGTTCAATTAAATAACAATTCTCGCGAGACCCGAGGCCAAAACAAAATGATTTTGTGGTTCCAGTAACCTGAACGACCCTGTATTTCCGCACCTAACCTAGAACATTTTATTGCAGAAAGGTAGTATCCTATAGTGTATAAATATGATAACAGTTAAATTCTTATAAAATACTAAATTGAATAAAAAAAGTTTTTCCGACCTACCTCCCCTATTATTTTCCGCCATGTTACCAGAACCTCAAGATTATTTTGTTTTGGCATTATGACGTCAAACACACTGGCCAATTTCTCCGCCATCGAATCTTTATCTTATGTATACCATTTCACACGCCGGCTTCAAGACCGGCGTGCTATAAAATCTTGACCAAGACTTTCAAGGTCACTTTAAGGTCAGGTCTATGTTACATGTCAAATTTCTACGCTCTATGTCTTTTTCTATCATAGTAAAATAGTTTGATTTTTGGTTGGGTTTTACGTTGCACCAACACTGGTTATATGTCGACTTTCCATCTTTACTGGTGGAGGCTGGAGGAAGACTTCAGAAGCTAATCAGTGAATATTTCGAGCGTGAGTGGAAATCGTAGTAGAATAAGCTAGCTGGATAGCTTCCTCACAGAAATGTCTACAGACCCTGACGGGATTGAAAATTCTTTGAAGTCATCGACCTTAACCTGTCGCGAAACTTTACTAAAATGTATAGTTACAATACGTATATAGGAAGCAACCACGGTAGGGTAGATTTAAAACCAAAACCATTATTTGAAAGGTTTTGGTAATGTAAGATCCATGCCAAATATCTAAGCTCAAGCCTTTGTTTCAGAACAAAATAAAAATTTCTTAATATTTACTTCACACATTATAAGGGAAATTTATGACTGTAAGACAGTGGCACTATTTTAGCTACGCACGAAAAAAATGCAAATCTATACTTGGTCAAGGGCAATAACTTAAAAATACTTAATGCACAATTTCAAATTCTGATCTAAATTCCTGTACATTTTGTTGATTCTAGTGAGGTACAAATGACACAACATTTGATAATGGGTTTACTAAGTCAATGGCAATAACTCTACAAATTCTTAATAAATATGCAGACAAACCTCCGGATGCACAACTACACATACTGCAAAATAGTTCTGTAAAGATTCATAACTCTAGGTCAAATATTGTTTGAGGTACACGCGATACAAGGTTCAAATTTGCAAATGTTTTCTTATTCTAGTGAGATTACTCGACAAATTCTGAAAATTTCACACTCAAAATCCAGCTGAACAACTACATATGCTTAAAGTTTCATGACACTAGATCGAATACTTATAAAGATACGCATAATTTAACATTGAAAACTAAGTCAAGGGAAATAATGGAATAGATTTAAGAGCAAAACCCTTGGTGAACAACGTTACATGCTGAATGAAATTTCTAGAAAGTTGCGTGTTTGTAGGTCAAATACTTTTTGGGGTGCGCAGGACACAAATTAAGAATTGCCATTTCTTACTTAGTCAAGGGCAATAGCATTGTCTAAACTTAATTACTCCATAAGCGAAACCCCATATGCTGATCAAGATTCTTTAAGTTTTGACGACTATTGTTAATGCAATACTACAGTTACATGTGATACAACATGAGACCGCACGCATGCAAGAACAAACTTCACGACAGACTGAAGAAATCTAAATGAAGACTTAATATATCTTTAGCTTGTACAGAAAGTTGTTAGAAAGCTTTTTGGTTTCATAATGGCCCTTATTTGGTTGGGGGCAATCTGATTTGACTTTGTCCGACATTACAAATTTACCATGGCTGTATGTACGAGTACGGGAATATCAACCGGAAACAATTTTAAGAAACTTCAAGTTTTACCTCTTGTGCTTTTGAAATCTGTGATTCAAGGTCAGTTATTTTGTTTTTAAGCTCGTCACATTCCTCTTTAGTTGCAGCATTTCCTGTTGCTTCTTTGATTTGACTGAGAATTTCGTCAAAGCTTTCAGTAGTTATAATGAAGTCCTCCTTCTTCAGCTGATGAAAATAAAAGTTTTCTATTTTCCTTCGTAGGTCAAATTAGAGCATTTCGATTTATGATAAAAAAAAACCTTATATACAATATATTATGTGTTATCGGTAAGACATTATTTCTAAATTATCTCAATTGATTGTTCTTTAATTTTATCACTCATACTTAAATGGAAACGTTTATGCCAGGATGTATGGTATAGGTATCAGATAGTCAGACTTTTTATTTACATGTACTTCTATTTTCATACCTATACAATTAAAATCTCATTCTGTTTCGTATATTATAACGTTTAATATGTATAATTCCATCAATGTCAGTTAATTTAACGCAGTTGTTATTTAAATTTGACATAAATGAAATCACTTTGAACATTTTTTTCTAATTACCCTAAAGATATCCTTAAATAAGAGATACTAGTATGTATTTTTAGAATAAAACTGAACTCCATCAGGATTTCAAATTATACATGTTAATTTTCATAATTTACACTAACATCTTGGAGTTTCCCGACAGCTTGTTGTGCAGCATGATGATGTAAAAGTTCTTTTCCATCTTGAAGAACTGCTATCATATCATCAATGTAACAATTAGCCTCCCTTTCCTCTAACTCCATACTGCTTGAGTGAAAAATCTCATTTCTGTACTGTCGTACCTATTGGATGCAAAACAAATCTAAGTGGAACATATACACATAATTATATACAAAACAGGTACAATATATATAATTATACTGTTTTCAGCACTGAGACTAAACAAGACTCTTATAATTAAAACAGTTACTATTAAGCGCGTTACCCGAATGCTTCAGATAAGGACCTCGACCACAATAATAAGAATACACAACAGATACGGCAAAATGAATTTATCCACGCGCAAATCTCCAGCACAAATCTCCAGGTGCACAAGTCCACATGCTTCGCTCATCGACATTTCTGTACGGTCCTGTGACAATAGCTCAAGCAATCTTAGCTACGGAGCTACATGTGACACAGCATAAACAAACTCACGTACACGGACAAGGGCAAACCTCAATCACCCTAAGAGGGGGGACATCAATATACTACCTTACCAAAACTAGCAAGGGTATTGATGTAAAGAAAAAACTTAACCTTATAAACATAACATTTGTTGCATAATTATTTTTGATTCATCTTTCATTTTGGCAAATTGCGTCTTAGGCAAAACAATTACACTTGTCTCATAGTTACCGGTATATAGAAATAAAGTCACCTTAGTGCAGTAATTGGGTAAATACTATTTTAAATTTTGTAAGAGAATCTCAAGCTTTCCTGTCAGATTTCGTCCATATTCAACATCAGTGCAGAGACAGATTATTTTTATTATAATATTGATGTTATAAGAGATAAAAATTAAACAACGAATATACAAACATATTAACCTTTGAAAAAAGATTGTTTGGTCCTGTTACATTGCATCCAATATGATTATGAAAATATTTGTTATTTATGATAACATGTAGTAACCCCGAGCAGTCAACGTCGACTGCTGATGTCTTGTCCTTGTACCCGGGAGCATTTATAAAACATTTACTTATGCTCCATGGGTCAACGGACCAATCCTTGGCATCGCTGTTTTTCCAAAAAGGTGCCGGTGGTACTGATGAATGATTCTGTATAATATTGTCGTAGATGGCACCACATAAGTTGTTTGGGCAGGGTTTCTTATTATTTGGAAAGCAACAGTTACATTTATCTTGCTTGTATAGACACACTCCTTTTGAGACTCGGACATGGTCTGGCTGGAGAGTTGTTATCTGACAGGCGCCACATGGTACATTTGGTTTAGGAGTCTTTGTTCCTTGAATTTGGTTTATTATATCTTTATGCTGCTGTTTTCCTATGTCATCACAAAACGGTGCTAGTCCCTCTTTTAGGTAACCTAAGCCTAGGCCTGCTTTGACCCACTGTCGATATTTGTTGTTCTTTAAATGAGCCCCGTGCGCCATCTCGATATCTAGAAGAAAACAAAATCTTTAACTACATTTGTAAAAATCCAAGGAAAACCAACTTTTTAAAGGGACGCCGTTGAGAATGAAAAAAAGTCTAAAATCACAAAATTTGAATATCGTACATAAATTAGCTGTGGCACTCTAAACAGAAATTTATGCAACGATTATAAAGCAATATACTATAGAATGAATTGAAAATCGTATTTATATTCTTTTCTTAGCCCGATTTGAGTAAAAACAATTTAAACGCTTTTCATTTGGGGTCATTTTTTAAAATTTGAATAATTATTCTGGAAACAAAAAGTGCACGATTGATATGAAATTTTGCACAAAGATTAGTGGCACTAACCTTCATCAAATGGTACAATCATCTGGAAAAAATATTTTCTGTCCCATCATGTAAAAAAACCTCAAAGGAGTCCCTTTAACTACGATTGAACATAAACAATTGTTTACCCCAAATGATGGGTCCAGTAAAGGGACAGTGAGCTTTGACTTGCAATGAAGGCATGGTCACTTATACAAGAGTGTCGTTTTGGCCCTAGATCTCTCACTTGAGATTCATTGTTTGAAATGTCATTCTTTCCTCAGTACAGAAGTAGATAATTGGTTCACTCACATAGGGACATGTCTGACAGTGCTTCAGACAAGATGCGTAAATAGACAAACAAAATATTCCCCCAAAAAATATTGATCTATGACAGCATTTCAGAAACCTTATTTATTATCAGCATACTAATTAGATTTTTATTGTATTCCTAAGCAAACCGAACAGGCAGATTTTCGGTTTAAACTTTGCCCATTGAGCGACCCTATTTAATTTACCAATATCAACGCTTCTTCATGTGCTATCGGTTTGTAATACTTTTCAATTTTTGTCAGTTAAAGGCTGATACAGAGGTTCATCTAAAATAAATAATGACAGTTTATTGAATCAAAATATTACATGTTGGTTTATCTTTTTTTGTCAAAGAATAACACCAATCTGTAAAAGTAACACTTTCAGCAATTTTCATTAATTTTACTTTGCATGTCAAGGTCAATTAAAGGTCAAAGTCATTTCAAAATAGTTCAAATCATCCGTTTAATCATGTCATCTCATGTTTGTTCTTTTTTCCCTAAGTATAAATTAAAAGTTTCGACATTTTAGGCAAGTTTCAATAAATTGAGTTGACAGTTAATCTCGATAGAAAGGTCATTGTCATATCCGAACAATTCAACATGTTTGTTTTTGTCATATGTGTTTTTCAGTCAAAGTACAAATCAAATCTGTAAATACACGCATGTTTTGTCATTTTTTTTGCATTATAGTTATAATTCAAACCTAATAATAAATAACAAAGTCAAATTTTTTTTTAAATCATTTGACCATTCCTGTCAAGGTCAAATAAAAGTCAATGTTAAGTTCTTTTATTTTTGTCCCATACAGTTGTGTGCCAAATTATGTGGTTACATCCTTTTTTAAGCAGAGTCCGGTGAAATAACAATAATGTGATGTCAGCGTTAAGGACATTTGCGTCAGCGTTAAGGACATTTGCGTCAGCATTAAGGTCATTTGCGAGTCAATGTTACATTTTAAGACACTATCACTACAGTAGGTGTTCTTAAGTATAAAGACATCCCATTAATAAATAACAATCTTATGACCGACTTGACATATCAAGTTAAATTAAATAAATCTACCTTTAAGCATAATGTTATTGTTCAGAGAAGGTTATAATTAATTAGTTTAGCGATAAATCTTTTTCTTAGCATTTTTATTGTGTCCATGTGTAAACAAAATTTATCTATAGATTACAAGTTTATTGCCAAATATAGAAGAAAGCAATGTTTGTACAATATTATGTTTTCGGACGACAACGAGAAAATAAATCAAAATGAACGTAGCAATAGCTCTTCTTTTATCTGTTTTTATTGTTTTAACTGTAATCCGTTCTAATATTATATTGGTGTAGTTTGAATGCTTAATTTAATGTAAAAAAGTATTAAGCTCGCCGTAGGCTAGCACGATATGAATAAATTCAACTCGTTTACAAAATATAGTCTTAAATCTTTATTTAATCAATATCCTGTATGTATAATACACAATGGTGAAGAAGGCCGAAAGGCAGAAAGCAAGATAGAATTTAAATAAGAGCTTTAAACTATATTACATTTTAAATATTATGTTTTCGAATAATGTGTTGTGTTTTTCTTTTTTCTCAAAAAAAAAAAAAAATTAAAAAGGTGTATGTTTCAGTCTGTTTTCCCAAATAGTACACAATTATAATGACAACATTTTGAAGTTGTACAAAATAAATGGATTTTTTATTTAGCAATATATAAATTGATATTTTTCCGAACATGTAATATCATGTGCATGTTTTTGCAGTCCTTTAATTAAGTTTTGGTATTGTTTGAGATGGTTTACATTAGTAAAGGAGGGTGATGGACAAACTCATATCAGTAGTCGTCTACAAGCACATAGTTACACTATCGAACCTAGGATTCGAACAAAGAATTGTATTTATAATATATATTACACTTAAAATCACACATGTAAGGGACATAATTTATTTAAAATTGTATGATTTTTCAGCGAATCAGAATTGATCATTGAACAAACAAAAATATTCTGTTTCTTTGAAATGTAGGTTTTCTGTTTTTAATGTGTTGTGGTGATAGTTTGTTGTTGTTGATGCTACTGCTGCTGCAGCAGTAAAGTATAACCTCCATTTACACGTATGCCGGTTACAATATGTCATTCCTGACTCAAGTTATTGTCCAAAAATCATTATTCTATCTTGAGTAACGGCGACTTTGACCAAAACACCCAGGGGTAAAAATGCAATAACAACTGGGGTTTCCTCATAAGAATTTGATTACAATATGTTACCTCATTCTAAACATTAGTTATCGTCAGGAAAACATGATATGGACCGACCGACCGAAAAGCTGACTAAGATATACTCCCTCCCCCCCCCCCCCAAAAAAAAAAAAAGTTTGTAGGGGACTAATAATTGAAATATAAAAGCAGTTTTGTTATAATACCTAATTATTGAAATATATTGGAATATTTTATTCTTTGCAGTGTGTAGTATGTAGTGGTCAGTACTTTCCAGTGAAGAAGCACTTAATTATAGTTGAAACAATTTCTGTACATGTGTGGATTCCGTATAAGGTTGCACGAACTTGCTAAATAATTATGGCTAAATTCAAAACAAAAATAATAGTGAAATAAGGAGTTAAAAGATAATAACTCGGCACTTATAGGAAAATGAAAAAAAAATCTTACGTGACAGATAATTAAACAAAATATTTTTGGGAAAAGTACATTCCGATTCTCGCTATCTTGCATTGATATTTTGATATTTAACTAGAAATTTAGCAGATAACATAACATATTGTGTTACGCTGACCGTTTGTATTTGTCGATATTTTGATTAATATGATAAGCATGTTTGACTTCAGAAAGAAAGCACAATATGATATTAATTGTTTTACATCGTTAAAGTTAACTTGATTACCGCGTCCTAAACGCACGGTAGTTACTTTATTTGACAAAACTTCCTAATAACAAAATGTCTGAGTCATGTACATTCTATATGCTTTTGATATCACGCTTCACGTCTCACTGAGTTTTAACTAAGAATTGTTTAATGATTTCTAAAATTAAAAAGCGCGTGAATAAAGATTCGGTTCCTTGGACGTACATTCGTTTAACAAAAACAGGTTACTCCATATAAAATTATAACATGAAATAAGCTAGTTTACTATTTGCAAATGTGTGATAGAAATAATTTAAGAAAATAGGTTATGATAAAAGTAATTTGCTATGATAACAAAGTAACAACTATTGATGGTAAAAAAAAAAAAATGATAAACTAACTTAACGGTATATACAGGTCTAGTTAGGTCAAATGTGTCAATCCATTATTACTGATGTTTTAATTCAAGAAAGAAAGTTGACAAAGTCAAAAGGCAAACGTTTTGTCAATATAAATAGAAAATCCTGGTCCGACTCGTCCAAGATCTGGGCTTGATTTTATTTGTTAACAGGTATATATCTCAGAAATCAAATTTCGAGTTAAAGTTTGAATTTATAAGCTTATCATTTCATCTAATAATATATCTATATGATAGAATTGTTCAATTGCAATTTTTGGCGCTATTAATTACAATATGAATTAAAACCCAAGCAGTTTATTTGCTATCCTGTATATTTAAACACGATCTGAATCCCGTGTGTTCCGGATCTCGGGTCCTGTTATTATTATTTGCCATCAAGTGATGCTAAAACAAGAAAATACCTGTTTCTAAAAAATAGCGTAAGAGAAAGAAAGAAGGAATATCACTAAAGCGAACAAGGTTTTTTTTCCCCATTTGTTGTGGATTCAATTCTGCCCTACATTTTTGTGGAACTTGATGTTGATTCAAATGTTTAGGAAAACTATTACATATCTTTTTAACGGACCGACGGAAAAATGCCCTGGAGAATATTTGTTTTCAAAAGTAAATCAAGACATAAATATTTTAATCGATCTTTTTAAGTATTCGTACGACTTAAACAGTAAGGGAAAAGAAGGGCTGAGACAAATTAAAACTTGTCAATTTCTTTAAAAAGATGGCTCAAACTAATCAATCAGCTCTCGCAGTATTACGATTTAAACACCAAAAAAAGTAACCGATGCAAATTATTAATACTTTTTTTCGAAAAGAGGTAGCATGAGCGAAAACGTGATATTTTAGGGTATATTTCTGTCGCTAATAAGCCAATGATGTCTTAGATAATATTATATTTTTCTTTCTCAAAATCTTTTTATATATGATGTACTTTTAAAGTACATTGCTTGATATTGTTTACATTCTGCTTCATATATGACAAATAATTTAAAAATCATTGTGGCATTAAGCCACAACCAAACGTTATAACACTCATTGTTGCTCTTTCTAAAGAAGTAAACTTGTATTCGTTTTTTATGCTAAATGTGCCTTGAAATCAAATATGATCATCAATAATATGAACGTGACTAGTCTATGCATCTTAACAAGTTTATTGTATTGGGCTATGAAGTCTTAAACTGCGTTTTTAGTCCTTGTATAAATATTCACTCATTTCATTTAACACTGATTGTGAGAGAAAAAAAAACGATGCACAATATTATCACACTATACCATTACACCATTTTATAATTTGAAAAAAAAAAGTGTGAACCTATTTAACGTACTGTCCTTTGATATTCTTTGTTTGTTATGGTTTAAGTTGGAATTGTGTGAAATTTAAGCGGCCAGATATGAGTCTCAAAACAGTCACTGCGGTCGTTCTTCTTTATATTGCGAATTACCATTTTATGTAGCTTTAATAGCATTTATTTTACACAAAGAAATAGTCTTGATTATCAGTTCAGTGTTTCCTTTGTTAAATTGCTAAAACAGCGCTCCATTCAATATCATGTTGCATGATGAGCAGACAGAAATATGTCCGGCCTATAATTGTGAGGCGTTTATAAACTTTCAACAAGTTATAGATTTCAGTGATCTATTGAGTCCAGATATTATAGTTATGTTTTGTTTCACTACAAGTAGTTTTTATGAATAAAGTGGTTTCAAAGTCTGACATTCAGATTGAGTAAATAAATATATTTAATGTTGATATTAACAGGTTATGAAATAATATAAAAGAGAACAACAAGTAAGTTCAACACGTGGCGTTCTATTTGCTGGATGATATTTGTGGAAATCAATCTGAAGAAACATATAGAAGGATCCGGGAGATATAAAGCCTTAAAAATTTTGAGCATAAGAAGCCTTATATAATTAATAAAAAGGGAAAACGAATCAAAGTAAATATTCCTCTGATATCACATTTACACTTAGCTTATACGTGTAAAATAAAAAAATGAACGATGTTACTTACATGAATAGTTTGATAAAACTTACATCGGACTATCATTAACTAAGAAATTTAACACAAATAATTAATGAACAATTTAAATGTAAATTGAGGTGTTGATTTAAATTAAAAAATAATTACTATATATATATGACCAATAAATGCGACTAATTATCAAACCTCCTTCAGTGTAGCAATTTTAAATGAAAATTGTACTTTAACCATATTCGATAACCTTAAGTTAAATGTTACAATGCTTGATCCTATCATGTAATCAAGCCGGTCTTCACTGGTACAGACAGTGTTCAAAGGTATACTTTGAATAAATCAAACAATAACCTGACAGCAGTGAATCATATGATACCATACTGATAATGATATTAATTTGCGTTTAAAAGTAATTAAAGGGCAGACAAAAGGCATTGTTTAATGCCATTTAAATTGTTATGTGATACTTTATTTTGTAATAAAACAACCGTAACTAATGTTCGTTTGTTTAATGGTTAAGCCGGCAATCAATTTAAACCGGCATATGTTAAATAAAGGTCAAAGATATGTCAATCTGATAATTTTAACAATTTGGTCGTTTTTTACATTTCTATACGTAAATTGTTCATGTGTACTTTTAGCTAAATTATAATCATACATTTCATTTATTCCCTTTATGAAAGAACGCCCATATTTTGAGCTAGTTACATTGTACATCAAAAATAAAATTGTGCTGCAGTAATTGCTTTATCTTAATTGACATAAGCAAATTAAATTATTTATGCAATTAAACATATGGTGTTGATGTTCAAGCTAATACTTTTATGTAATAGATCAACGTAATGAGAACTTGTCAGAACTATTTTACTTCTAGATTAATTTTTACTATAATAGCAAGCTAACAAATGAATTTGGGTCGGTCGATATTAAATGTTTAACGAAGTATATTTTCTAATTAACCTTTGATTCCTGTTTTATGTAATTTTTAAAACTAAACGTTGTTTCAAAGCATCTGCATTCCGATGATACCAAAAAATAAATAAGTGTAGTTGAAATAAATGAAATAAAATCAATATTGATTAATAAATATAACTTATACGAGTAGCTTTATGTAAAATATAGCCCTTAAATGTCCAGTTAAAGTACTGAAATCTTTTATAAAGCTTGAGCTAAACTTGCAAACTTATTGCTATATGTTTTTTTTTATGATTTTCGTACCATTTGTAGCAACAATGAAATACCTTATGTATCTGTTTCGCAGTGCATTTAAACATTCAAAAGTAGGAAAGAAAATGTCCCACGGTAATAAACAAATCATTCATAAAGTCAATCTTATCGTTGGCAAAGTTGCCAGGCTATAATTGATCCAGATACTGCCACATTGCAGGGAAATCACAGTCAACTCATATGATTCTGAAGAATCACTTGAAAGGCGAAATACTGTTAGACGGATTCCCGACAACGCTTCTGCACCCCAGCTATGTTTTTGAGAAAGAAAAACAACAAAACGAGTGACTATTCTTTAATATCTACGATATTTTTAGACTAAGCGGCGTGATTTTTCCCCTCTTTTCAAGATCGACCAAACAGCTTGCTAGTCATCACTAGAGGAGTAGAAATGGACTGGGATCGTAACTAAGTTATTGAAAGGTATGCCAATGTTTAACCATTTTAATCAAAATTATACATCTGAAATCTTGTTCTGCTTTAGAAGGAGAATATTTCCAAGTGTTGAAATAAAAAAATGTATAATATTTGCTCTTATACATTTATTGACCGTAATGCATTACATATAATCGAAGCTCATTACTATTACACAAATTACCGTATATTTACATAAAATTTGATATACTCTGTTCCAGATAGCGAACACACAGCTTCTATGTTTCAACTTCAAATTTGCCTTTTTCCATTTAAACAAGAAAATCGTTTTTTTTATCATTTTCAGTTTTCAAATTGATTGACTTTCCACTTTCACATTTCCATTTGTGGAATGTTCGAACAATCAACAAGTCAGAGCAACTGTGCAGAAAAAAAAGCTTTTAACTTTCTACAGTTACCAACAAAATACTGTGAACAGAGTCAAGATAATTCAAAACATTTTGTAGATCAACGAAGTACAAGCAAAACATTTGTATCTGTGACATTTTCCTTTTACAAGACATTTAACACAATTAAAGATATATGTAATATAAAAAATTTATGAGAATATTATTAGCTTGTGCAAGATTCAAAACTATCCGCTCGTACATTATCGTATTTTGATATGACTTAAGAACTATGACGCTGGAGTATATGAATGTAAATAATTTATGTTTAAAATATATAAAAGGTAAAACGTTCGGCAACTTATAATTGATCGGGTATATTTCATATTGTGTAAATTGTATCAATTCACTATTAACAAATAATATACTAGTACGTTATTGTGGATCTTCATTAAATTATGAAGTTATTTCAGATTGTTGAGTACAGTACTGAATTCTAATTGCGAGCACACAGCTGCTAGATCGTTTTGCTGATATGTTTGAGTCTAAGAGAATCACTTTTGGACTCTGAAAATAGAAAGGCTATATTTCATGCAATATACATTTGATATTTTCCTGTGTGCCCTTGAATGAAAACGAGGCTTACTTGATGAGATTGGATCCTATAATCATTTTTGTTTAGTATCAAGTGGTTCGAAATCTGAAATTTCATTGGTTATTGGTGTATATTATCCGTACCAGGCCATTCTTTAAAGATACTCTCCCACACAAAACAGATCTAAAAACATCAACATATTGTTGACATTTATTGAATTTACATAAAAGTCAAATATTCAGTTTCCAAGAGATAATAATGACCTTACGGTTGTTTTTTTTTTTTGACACAGATATAAACACCCCTACTATCACTCCCTACCAAGAAAAACTTTTCTTACAACAATCAACGGATCTGCTTGCAACCAGTTAACGGATTTGTTTATAATTTAAGCCTATATTTACAAAATAAAACGTTGCAACGGTTGAAAATTACAGCATTATAAACATTGCAAAACTTTATTTAGATGTTGTTTGTAGACAAGACATGTATTAATCACCTAATTCCTTTTAAATATACAAGCCTGTGGTGATTATTTTTTTCTGCTGATGTTATTTAATTTCGCCAAAACTACAATGTTTGGGATAGTAGCTTCAATCCATTGTCAGTGTTTTAGAAACAAATCTTTCTTTTTTTACATCGTGATCCTTGATCATGTTTCAAATTATCACAATTACCACAGATAACTCAGTCTTGTCTTAAAAGGGCTCCACTGAGGTTTAAACGCCTAAAAACATAACATTAGAATTTTTCTAACATAAATATGCCGGGACAATTTAAACAGAAATATATGCAGTGATAGTTAAGAAATATACTTTCAAATAAATCGAAAATCGTATTTTTATGCTTTTCTTAGCCTTAGAGTGAAAAGCATTTAAACGTTTTTGATTTTTGGTCATTTTATACCATTTGAATAATGATTCTTGAAAAACAAGTTGCGCGAATGATCTGAAACTTTGCACAAAGATTAGTGGTCTAAACCCTTCATCAAATGGTACATTTATATGGAAAAATATTTTCTATTTTCTGTACCACCATGTCAAAAAACCTCAGTGGAGTCCCTTTAAGACAACAAAAGTTCAATTTAATTGATTTTGAATATAACACATCTTAAAGCATAAAAGTCACTTTAATGTTCGCTTTACGGTTGAAAAAAAAAACGCTTGCGCATTTATCCAATAATAATACAAAGCCAAATATTTTAGACAATACTTTACTAACTGTGGTTATTAAGACTTAAGGTCATTTAATACGAGTGACATGTAACGCTTAACTGATTCTGAAATAACATTAGCTTATAACAAATATACTGAATCATCAACAAAGTAAGATATACTTCTGTTTGGAAAGGAGCGGATGTGAGTTTAGTGTCCAAATACGCTAAAATAGATAGCACATTATTCCTTTCGCCCCTTACCATTGCTTCACACAGTATTCAACGTTTATTTGAAAAACATTTGAACAATTAAAAAGCTTAACATTTTGAAATTCTATTTATTTCTCTTTGTTGCTTGGAAATTATTGTGTTTTTTTTACAAAACAGATTCACACAGTAAACAAAAATAAAAGTCGTGCATTTGAATACGCAAGCAATTGTTTTTAACTTAATCTTATTAAAATTCATATAATGCGCTACAACAACAAAAAAAAAAAAACACTTTAAGATTTCCATTCATTCACATTTTAATGGAACCGAACATCACAATAAAAAATAACGGATCTTTCCTCGTTGTAAAAAGGTCTTAATTATGCTTATTAATTTTTGATGCATAATGAATTGGTAACGCTTTATTTGAAACAATGGTTTTTTCAAGTCAATTATTATTCCTATTATCACAGGTAAACCGCCGCGCAGGAGTGTAATAAAGCCCATTTAATAAAATGATTACACTAGACGATATTAACTAGTGTAATAACACTTTGGCGTGACCCGTCATTTGCGCTTATAAACATAAACGTTAATGTAGCATTATACACTATAGGTGCGTTTATTGTTTACAGTTTACCGTTCTTATTTATATATGTGATAAATAAATATTATATTCGTGTAGATTTAATACTAAAATTATTAAACTCGTTTGAAATTAAAACAATATTATGCTCGACCGGAGGCTCGCATAATGTGATTTAATTCAACTTGTTCAATAAAATTTAATATTAAACCTAAACTCATTCAATATCTTCTATGTATTTGCAATGTTGTAAATGAATCATACGTGACTGATCTTAGCTGATACATGTAATTATCGACTCGATTAATCGTTAAACTCGTATATTTTTAAACGTTTTTTTTTTCCAAATCATTATTCTAGCCTTTTTTTTCTTAATATATCGCCTATCTGGTAAAAACTAATTTTTATACATGTAAAGTCTTAAAAAGAACTTTAATGTATATGCATTCCAATACATATGTTTTGGAATTCATTCAATGTAAATTATATCTAAATATTTGGAAATGCTTCGTAGGCGCTTTTGTATATCAAGTTTTGATACCTCTCAAATGAACCCAACTATGACATATTATTTTATCGAATATAATGTTATGTTTTGAACTATTGACCTCTAATATATATGTTTACAAGTTGATCTCATTAGACAAAAAAATTGACACAATAGCTTTGAAACAAATACATGTAGGTAATTACAAAGGTAGGTTTAAATAACCAATGATTTATTGCATGTCTCACTCTCAGTATTACGATTTGACTTATATGTTTTAATATATTTTATTTCTGCTTTAAATAAAAACAATAGCATTGCTATAAGAATGCTCCTGAAGAAATATCAGAATGCATGTAATAAATATAAATTGTTTTGGACATGGATACCATTAAACAGTTTAACACCAAGGAGTGTTTATAAAAGGTTTCAGCAAAGGATGGGCTTTGACAATTATAAAAGAACACAAAAGCAAAACAAAACATAAAAAATAAATTGTATTACTGTTGATACAGTACATCAAGTCCATCAAAATTACTTTAAAAAAGCCAAATGTGTCGCAAGCAAGACACATTCTTCTTATTCCTCATTCTTGACAACCCAATTAAGTAAAGTTTTGCAATAAATGTTTAGTAAATGTTATAGATTCGGATTATGTACTATACAGGTTTTTATATTTTTATCTTGGTTTGAATTTTGACATCACAATCATGTTTTAGGAAACTTTTAACACTGAAACCAAACTGCTATAGCAACCAAAAACATATACATTACTAAAATAACTCTTACGCATAAATCTTATTATATTTTACAAATACCAGTTATAACTATTTCTTAGGATAACTTAATAAGTGACGATTATATTATCTATTTTAATAAAGTTTTTACCAAACTTTAAATTGAATATGAACATGATTGTATTTAATTGTTTCCGTAAGATAACGTTTGCTCGATAACTCTGTCTTTTAACTTCACTTTATTTAGGCATTTTTATGAAAAACTATTATAACCACGACAAGCGCAATTGTAAATATTTCTAAGGACTTTATATGAAGTGATATTTCTTTGAGCAGCTTTACAAAACAGGAATGGGTCTTAATTTAAAATACAAACATATATTGATTCTATATACTGTGATCTGTTTTCAGTATTTATTTTAAGTTTCTTAACATGAATATACTAATTCAAAGTCAACAACAAAATGATACAAATAACTTCCAAAGCTCCTATGTAGCCCTTTATTTAGTAAATGAACAATCATGTGTATTTAAACAAGAATCGAAAATCTTTAATACAATGTTGATTTTAAGTTATCACGGACTCAACCCAGCCTTGACTAGGACAGACAGGCTGACCGTAGGACAGTTATGAGACATACTTTATTCCATTTAATTGTTTTTGCATGCACCATTATCAATTATTATCATTATCTAATTATTGAAAGAAGAAGCACTCGTTCGCAACTGTTTCAAGCTTAAATTATATGCAAGGAACTGTTTTTTTTCTATCCAAATACACAATATTTGTCTCTAAGAAACAAAATATTATTTTGGAGGTGATATAATGTTGTGCTCAACAGTGGACTTTCGGTGTGTGTACATGTATGACTATAAACATTATCAATTGATACACACGTTAGTAAAACAGACTTTACTTGTATTAAAACTGGAAAAATAAACCATTTACTTGTCAGCAAAAAGTGTTATAATACATAGTTCGACAAATAGAAATCAATTGCCCTTGCTCTTATTTCTTGTAGTAACAAAAGAATTAAAATTCAAACATTGTTTTATGTCCTTTATTTTGAATAAACAAACCGTATACATATTAATGATTCATAACAATAAAAAATTAAATAATTTTTCTATATCAAATTGAAACCTAATCATGGTAAATGGCGTGTTCAACACTAATCGATACTTCGAATGAATCAAACAATAGCCTGACACCAGTGACTTAGATGACACTAAACTGATAATGATTTTCATTTAAGTTAGAATCCATTAGACTTCAAACAAAGGATATTGTACAATGCAATTTAACTGGAATCAGATAGTTTGCTTTTCAATATACTTACCGTAACTAATGTTCCTTTGTTTAATGGTTCAGCCAACAATATATTCAAACCGACGTATGTCAAACAAAGGTCAAAGATATGTCAATCTGATAATTTTAACAATTTTGTCCTTTTACATCAATCTATACTTAAATTGTTCATGTATACTTTTAGCTACATTATAATCTTATATTTCATTTATTTTCTTTTTATTTTTGTTATAATGAATAAACTTGTTTATTATGAAGAAGTTAAATGTGTTGCTTTTAATCGATACATTCATAACAAATCGCGCAAGTCTCTTTATCCCATAGCAGTTAAAATACACCAAAAACAACATATATTTTCTATATCTTTACTAGCTTCATTAGAATAACGTACAAAGTATTTGACGTCACGTCCGATAGGACGCCAACGTCAACGTGACAAATTGGCGCAAAAACTTGAATGTAAAGTAATTAACAAATAGATATGGATCAAAAAGATACAGTGGGTATCAATAATAGAACTTTATTTCTACAATATAAAGCAATATATAACCCATAGCCGGATATATAGATGAACATTATGTTAAGTTATACCGAATAATTGCACGTCAACATTTATAGCTAGTTAAATATAAAATATTGGTTATGCAGTAATTGCTTTAATACAATTGTCATAAAAAAATCACAACATCATAAGCAAATTAATTTTCATCCAATTAAAATATGAGCCGCGTCACGACAAAACCAACAAGGTGCATTTGCGTTTGCGACCAGCATAGATCCTTACCAGCCTGCGCATCCGCGCAGTATGATCAGGATCCATGCTGTTCGCTTACAAACCCTATAATAAGTAGAGAAACTGAAAGCGAACATTATGGATTCTGATCAGACTGCGCGGACTCGCAGGCTGGTCTGGATCCATGCTTGTTGCAATCCCATTATATTGGTTTTGTCATGACGCGGCTCATATGGTGTTGTTGTTCAAGCTAATAATTTTATATACATTGTATTAGATCAACATGATCCTGGTCTGCAATATTTTACTTCAAGATTCATGCTAATTATAATAGCATGGTAACAAATGAATTTAATTAACATGTAGCAGAGTTCTTTGCTAGTTCTGCTTAAGCTTTATAAAGTCCGTGTTTTAAAACTTTAAACTAGACGTTGGAGGCCCATATTTTAGAAGAGGTTAAACGTATTAGGATTCTTAAGATATGAATTAAATTTCCTAATCGGTTGTTTACACGTATTTTTTGGGTATCACATGCTTTGAACATAGTATAGTTTGATAAACTCAAATATCACGAGCTTAATTAGAAATTTATGTTTTTGTATGATTTTTGTAACATTTATGGCAACAATGAAATACCTTATGCAGTAGATTTAAACATTAAAAAAGGCACGAAAATGTTCCACAGTAATTGGCAATCATTCATAAAGTCAAGCCTTTCGTTGACAAAGTTGCCAGGCTATCACTTACTCATATAGCTTATATAACAGGAATATCACAGTCAACTCATATGATTCTGAAGAATCACTTGGAAGGCGAAAAACTGCTAAATGGATACCCGACAACGCTCCTGCACACAAACTATTTACTTAATTTATAACTTATTTATTTATTTAATTAAAAAAAAAGAACAAAACGAGTAACTGTTCTTCATATTAGAATAAGCGCCATGATTATTTTTTTCTCTTCCATATGGATTTGATCGGCCATTAGTTATTGAAAAAAGTATACCTAAGGGGGATATTTTTAAGCATTGAGAAATTAAATTATCCATCTGAAACCTTGTATTTCTGTAGGAGGCGATTATGTCAAAGAATTGAACTAGTAAGTTGTAAAATATTTGCTCTTTTTTATTTGTTTACAGTTATGCATTACATAATTATGATCAACGTCGTTACTATTACACATATTGTCGAACACTGACAAGGAATTTTATGTGCTCTATTCCAAGACAGCAAATTCGCAACTTCTATGTTTTAACTTCAAATTTTGCCTTTTTCTATTTATCATTTTCAATTCGCAAATAGATCGACTTTCCACTTTCACTCTTCATTCGTGGAATGACCGAACAATTAACAAGTCACAGTAACTGTGGAGAAAACAAGAATTGCTTTTAAATTTAAAGAAACAAACAAAATACTGTTAACATAGTCAAGATCATTCTACACATTTTGAAGATCAACGAAGTACAAGCAAGACATTTGTATCTGTGACATTTTTCTTTACAAGAAATTCAACACAATTAAAGATATATGTAATATATAAATTATTTATGATAATATTATTAGCTTGTGCAAGATTCAAAACTATCCGCTAGTACATTATCGTATTTTGATATGACTTAAGTACTAGTATGATGCTGGAGTATATGAATGTAAATAATTTATGTTTAAAATATATATCAAAAAGGTAAAAAGTTCGGAAACTTATAATTGATCGGGTATATTTCATACTGTGTAAATTGTATCAATTCAATATTAACAAATACGATAAGTTATTGTGGATCTTCATTAAATTATGAGAATATTTCAGATTGTTGAGTACAGTACTGAATTCAAAATTTGAGAGCACACAGCTGCAAGATCGTTTGGCTGATATGTTTTCAAGAGTCCAAGAGAATCACTTTTGGACACTGAAAATAGAAAGGTTATATTTGATGCAATATACATTTGATGTTTTCCTTTGTACCCTTGAATGAAAATGAGGCTTACGTGATAAGATTGGATCCTATTATCATTTTTGTTTAGTATCAAGTGGTTCGAAATCTGAAAGTTCATTTGTTATTTGTGTATATAATCCGTACCAGGCCCTTCTTTAAAGCTACTCTCCCACACAAAACAGGTCTAAAAACATCAATTGACATTTATTTAATTTACATACAAGTCAAATATTCTGTTTCCAAGAGATAATAATGACCTTACGGTTGTTTTGTTTTTCTTGACACAGATATAAACACCCCTATTATCACTCCCGTTAACATGAAGCGAGATATTTTCTTCCCTTTCTTCATGTTCTTGTCTGTTTTATAGACATAATTTTATATGACATAGTCGATTGCAGAATAAGGACAAACATACCAAGAAAATTTTTTCTTCCAACAATCAACGGATCAACGACAACCAGTTACGGATTTGTTTATAATTTAAGTCAATATTTGCATAATAAAACGTTAAAACGGTTGAAAATTACAGCATTATAAACATTGCAAAATTATATTTAGATGTTGTTTGTAGACAAGACATGTATTAATTACCTAGTTCCTTTTAAATATACAAGTATGTGGTAATTTTTTTCTGTTGATGTTCTTTAATTTAAAAATCGCCAAAACTACAATGTTTGGGATAGTAGCTTCAATCAATTGTCAGTGTTTTAGAAACATATCTTTTTTTTTACATCGTGATCCCTGATCATGTTTCAAATTATCACAATTACCACAGATAACTCAGTCTTGTCTTAAGACAACAAAAG
>NW_026856825.1:0-33300 GCF_026571515.1 Ruditapes philippinarum | reverse complement strand
TTAATTTAATCATACGGCGAGGTTACAAAACTAATTAAGACGTGCTTCGAAAACTACCCAAAGGAAATATGTGCCGAGCGTTTAATTTCCTTTGGTGACTGCAGACATGAACTTGCTATCTTTTGTCTTGATATACTATTTTCTACATTGGATACCAGCAGATTCAGTCATTATTACTTTTTAGACATACACTGTCTTTACTTGTTTGTAATAACGACAAAGCGTGTATGATTCTTGAACTTCTTATAACACGTTACAATTGCTTAAAAATTAAATACAATTTGTATAACGTTATGCAAGTAAAGATATTATAATTATAAGGAATAGTAACTATAAAAAGGAATTGCAATATTAAGTTTAGCGTCTATATCTGAGTGTGTGTTTTAACATTTTATATTGCATATTTACGTGAATACTTACGGTAACAATAAATATCGAAATTTTATTACATAATTTGCAAATATAAAAATGTTTATTTATTTACAAAATAAATTTATTGACTTATAGGGAAACACCATAGAAAGCTGAATAATCTTTAAGAACAGGTACCAGATATTATTTCTTTTAAAATGTGCCTTGCTTTCTTAAATATGTTACATTTCCTAAACGTTCATAACTTCCATGAATTTTTAACATATTGTAGGCATTTGATGTTTTTTATTGCTCTTCAACTTAAAACAAAATATAAACATTGATAATTCAAAAACAAGGCCTGTGTTTGTTTTTGTTGTTTGTTTTTTTTTCTTTAGAAAAAAGGAAAATGCGGAATTCCATAGCGTTTGGCTATGTGTATATAGAGCGCAAATGGCGTCACGTCAAAGTGTTATTACACTGGTATAATCTCGTTTATAATTATGTTTTACACAATTTGTGGCAATATTCTTAGAACCCAACCTTTGATAATTTTTCGGGATATGTGTGTATATAATTTTATATAATTTTTTCAGAAATGTTTGCTTGCTTTGTAATACAATTTTATGTTATAGTTGTAACTTTCATATCAGCATTGTTTTATATGTTTATATGTCATTTATTATTAAATGCCATTTTTACAATTTTATGTTAGTTTTGATTAACTTCATAATCAACATTGTATTATATGTTTTTCCGCGTCATTTATTATTTAAATGTGCGCATTTCAAATTTCAAAGTGTAGTTTGTTTATTCTTCGAAAATTATCAAACAGAGAAAACTTCTTCAGGCAAAAGATCGACAACAAATGAAATGTTGACATAAAAACTTAATTAATTGCCAAAAATAAATTGTTTTTATGGTCACTTACAAAGCTTGATGTGGGTTTCATTAGGTCTTTTAGTCATAGGTCGAAATATATTGGGTTCGAAAAAGCCGTACTAGTAAGTACACTAAGGTTATCGTTATGAGTAAGTACAATGTGATAATTGATTTATTTTGCAATAAATTAAGTTTTATTACACTCCTGCGCCGCGGTTTATGTGATAATTAAAATTAAAAATTTAACAGATAAATAAGATAAATTGCGAATGATTTTCTCCCACGTTGATCTTTCTATACATTTTTATATGCCCGAAAGAATTTTATTATTATTATGTTATACCCCCTGGCGTCCGTCCGTCTGTTCGTCTGTCCGTTAGCAATTTGGTTTCCGGAGCATAACTTAAGTTCCATATGGCCCACAATATTCAAACTTCATAGAATGATTGCCCATAATAGATAGAAAACCCCGATTGATTTTGGGTTCACAAGTTCAAAGGTCAAGGTCATTGTCGCCTTAAAACTGAAGACAGTTTCCAGAGCATAACTTAAGTTCCGTTTTGCCCATAGTATTCAAACTTCATAGGATGATTGTCCATATTGGGTAGAAGACCCCTTTTGATTTTGAGGTCACAACGTCAAAGGTCAAGGTCACGTTTACTTTAAAACTAAAAACAGTTTCCGGAGCATAACTTAAGTTCCATGTGGATCACAATATTCAAACTTCATAGGATGATTGTCCATATTTAGTAGAAGACCCCTATTGATTTTAGGGTCACAAGGTCAAAGGTCAATGTCACTATTACTTTAAAACTTAAAACAGTTTCCAGAACATAACTTAATTTCTATTTGGCCCATAGTGTTCAAACTTCATAGAATGATTGTCCATATCGGGTAGAACACTCCTATTGATTTTGGGGCCACAAGATCAAAGTTCAAAACTGAAAACAATTTCCAGAGCACAACTTAAGTTCCATTTGACCCACAATATTCAAACTTTATAGGAGGATTGCTATTTGAAGGAGGTAATACTTTATTTAATGGTTTTTAGTATGATTGGCGTATTAAAGAAATCAATCAATTGAAGCCAATACATTCTGGTGACTTATAATATAAATGAAACGCATTAATAAACAACATGTGCGTCATTCAATGAACTATAAATCTATTACACAGAAACTTATTTCATTTTTACCAGCTCGTCAAAGAAAAGCATATAGAATATTTTAGAGCACCGGGAGCCTAAATTGTAGTTTAATAAGCACTCTAGATCTGATGTTTGTTCATTGAATTTGTGCTAAATATCCCATGAGAAAGCTAAATGAGCATAAATTATGAATTAAGAAATTCGTATTAGTTAGAAATCTATTACCCCCAGCATGCCTTTAATCTAAGATTTAGATATCGATTCTTTTAGAAATACAATTCACTGTTTAGGCTGGATATAATATAGACACAGTTACTTTTTACGATATGATGAGTATTTTGCATAATAACGAACGTTGTAAATATTATCACTACATCTCTTAACATTATTGTGTTCAGATTTACATGTAAAGAATGAAATAAGTGCCACTCTGATGTCCTAAATTTTGAAAACAGAAAGACGATTGACTTAATACGTAATTTGAATGTTTTGTTTCTTTGTTGTTAAAATACATGAAGGTGTTGGGACCTAAAGACATCAGTGATATATTCACATAATATTATGTTCCTAACGCTCTGAATTGCGATTAATACAATGAAAGCAAAGATGGCGTGTTTCCGATTCTAGCATTTGTATTTATTTATCAGTATCAATCATTATGCTTGACTTTGCTTACGCCTATAGACGATATAGATAAATTTAACATATTATGTATACCCTTTAAGGTTTTGCTGTGTAACCTGCTCCTTAGTAGTATTAGATATTTTATTTTTGTCAAAACAATATAAACTGTATTAGTACTGCTTTAATATTTTGCTTTCCTATCATTTTTGTTTACCTTTCAGAAACATGGATACAATTTTAATGTACCAGGAATAAGAGGTGAAAAGCTGCAACTTTGATAATAGTGCCATTGGCGCAAATATTGCGTCATTTGTATACAAATAATTACATATTTAAATGTTTCAAACAGGATTTATACGTTACTGGTCTTATATTTCATTGTTTGAATAGAGTCGCTGGGTGGAAACATACTTATTTCATTCACACAAACAGCTATTTAAAGTAAATGATATACCCTAGAGTTACTGCCAAATGAAATTTGTCTGCTATCAGGTAATACCAACGAAAACGAAAATCGTAAATATATGATGTATATTAACCATTAGATCTTTGATGTGAATATACGGATTATTGCCATTTGATCACCTGCTACACGCATCAAATTCATTTGAATAAATGTTTGATATTATTAACATTGCACCGATTTTGATACACTTTGCATCATCTCGTGCACAAAACTCGTTTTGGTGATAGGCCTCTTCAAATTTAAATATGATGATATAAATTATATGTGCCTATTTCAAAAGCAAATATTTTGTTATAGACTATTGTGCTTTTAGTTATTTTAACAAAAAGGTAAAAGTAGTCAATCACATGAACTTTTTTGTCAAATAATTTGTTTAAACGCACCGTATACAAATAGTTTCGTTTTCTGTTCTCAAAATCTTCATGAAATTCCTTATACATGTTAAAAACAACTCAAAAACTTAAATTTGCTGATGCAAACCATATATGGATTTTGTAATTCATTACAAACTAAGATTCGCATATATTTACTTAAGAAAAAGTTAGACTTCTCTTTCCCTTCAATATCCAGTTGTTTCTTCATTTAAGATATATTTGTTCATTTGCATAATTGAATTAATTACTAATAACTCTTGAAATGACATACCCCTTGAGTTAACGACGAAACCATTTTCAAAAGATTTGCAATTTTACAGCTGCAGAAACCTAAACCAGATCGTATGTTTATATGTTTTTATACTTGCTAACACTTATGTGTAAATAATATGTAACTTGATACATTGTATAATATGTTGCGTTAAGATCTATCAAAATATAATAAACTCTCGTCTATAGACGATATTCTGGCATTGAATATATTATTATTGTTATGACATGTTTAAGATGTTGAAGTACCCAACATTGTTCGTTCGTCATAAAACTTTTGAAACACGCTGTTGTAGGATATCATTTCAAAAGTATGTAGATTCCTCGACAATCATATCAATCATAAATACTTGTAAACTTAGCACATTCAAGTTTTAAAGTGTGCTGATACCTATTTATACTTGGCGAATCTTTGACTTTGTCTATTGACTGATATATTAACAAAAAAACAACAATAATTTGTCATCTTGATACATATAATTATATTGATAAGTGTATACAGTTTCTATAAATGGTTGGAAAAAGTGGAATATTTAGATAGTCAAGCATTAATGAAATTAGACAATCAAGCATAAATTTTAAAAAATAATATATTAACTAAGAATCATATTATATCATGTAGTACTTATAGTCCTTATTATGATATGTTGCCATGAGATCAATCAAAATATTATAGAAGTCAATAGACGTTATTCTGAAATTGAATAAATAATACATGTTACGGTATGTATAAGACTTTGGCTTATCCAACAGTTTACGTTAGTCATCAAGCACTTGACACACGTTGTTGTGGGAACATAATTTTAAAAGTCGAGAATCATGATAATGATAAATACATTTGGCAAAGTAGTCAAGTTTTAGCTCCCTGCTGTTCAACTGTATGCGACGCCCTCGCATCTGCTTTATTACTTAAACATTGAATGTAATTTCCATTTATTTAAACAAGAAAGCGATAGCTTGTTTCTTTAAAGAGCTGCAAAATTAAGATAATAAAGGAAGCAGTATTATTGATATTGCCTTTTCCTAGATATATTTACTGTTCCCACTCCAAAGTTATAAAAGGAAATTATTGAATCAGTTTTCGCTAGAAAGATAAATAATTAACCCAAATATAAAATTCCACAACACAATTTTGCTTAATTCAAACATATTCTAATGATTATCTTAATAAAAAACGGAGTTTTAAATTTTAATGTTAACACTTTAAACTTTATCCTATCGGAAACATTAATAAAAAGATGCATTTAATTCGTGTATTAAATATTATAACGTAATGTAAATTAAGGATAACAAGTTTCTCATCAAATTTGTACTTGATCAAGCCAATGAACAAACAATGAACTAAATGAACACAATGAAGTTTGAAGCATGTTTGCATTATAATCATTTATTAAATTACTATATCAGGGTTGGGTTCAAGGCGTCATTGTCCGATTGAAAACACATATCTTATTAGGATTGGGTACGAAACAGATATACCCAATTTCTTTTGTTCTCTAAATGATGAACATGGTCATTGGGATTTCAAAAATGTTTGTAAACACTAAATGTTTTATATTGTTGGTAATGTTATATTATCTTATTATACATGTATAGAAGATGTAAAATTTCGATGGTATGTTGAAAGAGAAAGAGTGGTTATATAGTTGTATAACTTTCTTTTAAAACATTCACAATTTTACATAGCTGAACTTTACAACTGAATACGCGTAATTTCTATTTAAAAGTACAATCATGATTTTACATCTTGTATTTTATTTACATGTTAATGTATTATATTTGACATTTTTAAAAAGATGTGTTCACACATTTATGGCAATTCGCAAACACAAATGTATGTTTTTGGTTTTGACTACAGTAGCTTCTGATATTCATATTTCTAAAGCTGAATATTTTCTTCAAGCTCTTATGAAATAGTACATAATTTCATCAAAGCTAACGTTTCGTTATTCTTCGATATGATAAATGTATTTATTATACAATAATATTTACAAATTTACTTTCTTTGGCCTCACTGCTTACATCAAAATCAATTTTGTGCTGTGTTCACGGACCGTGTTGATATCTTCTTTTTATTATCCTTTGTTAGATAGTGCGGTTAAGAAATATTTTCATGAATAATATTGTAGAAAATTTACCGGTTAGAATAAGATAATGCATTAGTTAAGATCGTTATCATTCAATTATCAAATAAATATGAACTCCATAGTGTCACTGGAAGCTTGTACAAAAATGATGCATTTTTTTAAATAAATGTAATTGTTGTGTCTATTGTATACAGTTCTAAATCTAGTAACAAACATATGATATCAATAATGTAAGACCCGGCTGTTTAGTTAATTAGATAACTTTTCTTTAGTATAAAGCAGGCGATAATGTTAATTTTAATTCATTATCTCACATTATGTGAAAATAGCCACGGACAATTCCATTATTTATTTCATAATCTTTCTTTTACACATTTATTTGGACATACCAAAGAATATAATTATCATGATTTTCATGAATTCATCATTAAGAAGAAACACACTTTTGTTTTAATTCCATCTCATCAAAATTGATTCCTTTCTGTCATGAGATAATATTGTCTTTCAGAAAAAAATTGTACTGTGTATTTTGTTACTCCTATTAATCATTTGTCAAAACATCACACGGTTAGTGTATGTTATCATCTTCTTCATATATACCTCCACGATCCCGTTACGCTGCAGTGATTACCAAAAGGAGATTCATTCTTAAAATATTACATAGACAAACTCTTGTTTAATGAAAAGATACACCTTTCGAGTTTTCAAATAAGACCGTTTAGCTGCTTCAAAACACCTGACATACACATACTTTTTAAAGAAGTATCCGTATACTTTCTTGAACAATTAATTAAATTTGATGACTGGGACAGTTAAATCTACAAAAGAACCGCTTTTATAATATGCGGTTGTTGGAATCTTATTGGAATTATGGCGGAATTGTACATTATTGGATAAATATTTTTTCAAAAGTAAACAAAACAAAATAATGAGTTTGATTCATGGAGCAAAGATAAAATTACTTGACAAAACTATACGCAGAAACAATGAGATGGTATCTATTGTTTTTGCTTTGTTTTTTCTCCGTCTTATTTGACAAGAAAATAATCGTTTAAATATGAAAATAAAATGCGTTTCTGCTTATCTAATACGAAGCAACTACTGACAGTCGTTAAGTGAATGAAGGCTACTTTAAGCTTCATATATAACGCAATAAAATTGTTAAGTTGAAGTAATTGCCTGAAAGAATTCATCCAAATTTGACTTCTTGGACATTATTATTCGTTAACAACAGAATTAATTTCGTTTCCAAGTATCTAGAGAGAGATCTTGTGATAACAAAGCATGATTTACGAAGCTGTTTCTTTACATGTACACAACCATATATTGGGAATACTATAAGAGTAGGTTTAATTGAACGCTAATAATTCACATCACGATGTTTTTATCTTCAGTCCTTAAGATGGATAACATCATCGTAGTAAGTCTGGACACGTCTCTTATCAAATG
Source organism: Ruditapes philippinarum (assembly GCF_026571515.1). NCBI lineage: Eukaryota > Metazoa > Mollusca > Bivalvia > Venerida > Veneridae > Ruditapes > Ruditapes philippinarum. The sequence goes on along the minus strand of NW_026856825.1, from coordinate 25,650 downwards.
TTCACTTCAAAAACAAATGAGGTAATTATTCGTCTGTTGATTCTATTTATGGAAATATAATACTTAACGTATGCTAAAGTAAATGCTTTTCACGGCGCGGAAAATATACTTCCATCTACGTTTCTTTCTAAGTTAACATAAAAATATATATTGAAGGCGCGTCTCTATAAAAAATGTTGTGTTACGTTTCCATCCATCATTTATGAATTTTATTTCTTGATATCTTTATTTTAGTTTCTGAAATAACTTATAGAAGTTAAGTTTATTGAAATTTTGTCCTACAACGTAATGGTGTATGATACATTATTCGTTAGAACACATGTAGAATACTGTTTTTTGTTTGTTTGTTTGTTTGTTTTTTTGTTGTTGTTTTTTTTTTGTTGTTGTTTGGAAATGCATTCGATGAAAATAAGAAATGATCCCTATAAGTCGCCACTAATTCGTAGAGGCGACACAAAAAGCATATAATTATTAACAGGTTGTTTACGCAGATAGGTCTGCAATGTAGGACCAACCCATGTGCTCAAACTATTTACAACCTTTACTTACACTGATTGTATTCGTTTTCTTTGTAAACCCACTCAAGTTAATTTGAATTTAATCACACGGCGAAGTTACAAAACAAATTAAGACGTGTTGGAAGACTACCCAAAGGAAATATGTGTCGAACGTTTGATTTCCTTTGGTGACTATAGACTAGAACTTGTTATCTACCAATTTTCTACATTGGTTACCGGCAGATTCAGTCCGTATTGATTTTTAGACTAACACTTTTTTACTTGTTTTATAATTACGACAAAGCGTGTATAATTCTTGAACTTCTTATAACACGTAGTAACAATTGCTTTAAAAGATAAATAAATAAATACAATTTGTATAACGTTATGCATGTAAAAATATTACATGCATAATTATAAAGAATATTTAATGATGAAGGAATTGCAATATCAAGTTAAGCTTCTATATCTGGGTGTGTGTTTTAACATTTTATATTGCATTTTTACGTAAATACCTACGGTAACAATACATATTAAAAATTTCATTACATGAATTGCAAATATAAAAAAGATTCACATAGATTTACTTATTAAACATTAGACTTTTCTTTCCCGTCAATGTCCAGTTGTTTTGTGATTAAAGATATATTTGTTCATTTGCATAATTGAATTAATAACAAACTAACTCTTGCAATGAAATACCCCCTTGAGTTAACGACGGAAACATTGTCAAAAGACTTGCACTTTTACAGCTGCAGAAACCGAAACCAGATCTTTGTTTATATGTATTTATACTTGCTAACACTTATGTATCTATCATATATAACTTATTACATTGCATAATATGTTGCGTTAAGCTCTATCAAAATATAATAAACTCTATAGACGGCATTCTGTCATTGGATAGATTATTATTGTTTTAATATATTTAAGATGTTTACGTACCCAACATTGTTCGTTTGTCATATAACACTTGACACGCGTAGTTGTGAGACTATCATTTCAAAGGTCAAAAATCATGCCAATGATAAATACATTTGGCACAGTAGTCAAGTTGTATCTGCCTGCACTTAAACTGTATGCAACGCCCTTGCATCTGCTTTATTACAGTAACATAAAATTTTATTCCCAGAGATTGAGATAAGAAAGTGATAGTTTATTTCATTAAAGAACTGCAAAAATAAAAATAAAAAAGGAAGCGGTATTACTGATATTGAGTTTTCCGAGATATATTTACTGTTCCCACTCCAATAAAATAAAGGAAAATATTGAATCTGTTTTCTCTAGAAAGATAATAAATTGCCAATATGAAAATCAACACAATGTATTCAAACATTACAAATAATTAAATCTAATATAACAAACGATTTTTAAAGTTTGTTACATAACTATGTAACTATTCCCATTTACCCTTATTGAAAATATTAAATGTGATTTTCTTTGAAACGAACGTTTTGCACGTAAAGATCAAATGTATATTTATTTCGTTTTATGGATTACGACCTTTAAATACTATATCACTGTCATATTACAAAAGTTATGTCACAAAATATACTTATTTATCTCCATTATCCGAGCATACGAATAAAGATACATTTAATTAAATGTTATAAAGTTATGTTACTTAAGGGAAAGAAATTTCCAATCAAATGTGTATTTCCATGATCAAGCCAATGAACAATTAATGAAATAAAAGCACACAATGTAGTTTAGAACATGTTGATGTTATAATAATGTATATAATTACCATATCAGGGGTGGGTTCAAGGCGTCATTGTCCGATTGAAAACACATATCTTATAAGGATTGGGTACGAAACAGATATTCCAAATTTCTTTTCTTCTCTCAAAGATGGTCATTTGGATTTTAAAACAGTTTGTTAATACTAAATGTTTTATATTGTTGGTAATTTTATATAATATTATTATATAAGATATATAAAATTGCAAGTGTATGTTGAAAGAGAAAGAATGGTTACTTAATTATATAACTTTATTTTCGAACATTCGCAATTTTACATATATGACCTCTACAATTGAATACGCGTTCTTTCTATTCAAACATACACTTGACAATGTCTTACATTTGACATTTTTAAAAAAGATGTGTTCACACATTAATGGCAATTCTTAAATACAGAACGTGTATGGTTTTTGGTTTTGACTAGCTTCTGATAATCATATTTCTAAAGCTGATTGTTTTCTTCAAACTCTTATGAAATAGTGCAAATGTGTTAATCAAAGCTAACGTTTCGTTATGATTCGATATGATTTTTGTATTTGTTATACAATGATATTTACAAATTCATTTTCTTTGGTCTCACTGTTTATATCAAAATTATTTTAGTGCTGTGGTTGACGGACCATGCTGATATCTTCTCTTTATCACCCTATATTTGATAATATCCAATAATTGCATCATCATACTATAATGATTCCAATAGTGTTAGTGCGGTTTAAAAAGTTGCCCCGTACTTCGATTCAGTGTTGTCATATTTTTCTGGTCCTTTGCGATCATTGGTGCCAGAACTATTAAGTGTTGAGAATTGAGTACCGCTCAAGCCGGTGCTAGTGGGCGTGAGGGATGTTGCACCTATTCATTATCCCTCATGTACAGACTCAATCAAACCGAGTCTGCAGTTATCTTGTTATTTTGTTGTGATCAATGCTTCCGAGGGATCACTTTGTTTCCAGATTTTTAGAAATATATTCATGAATTATAATGTAGAACACTCACCAGTAAGATCAAGATGTTGCAATAGTTAAGATCGTTTTCATTTTATTAAACTTTTATTATTGATGTCATGTATTATCAGATATATATAAACTGTATATTGCCATTTGTAGTTTGTACGAACATGATCTTATTTTATTATCATTATTATTTTGTTTTATGAAAATGAATGTCATAATACAGCGTTATGATTTCTGTTCGACTGTATACACTTCTCAATCTAGTAACAAACATATGGTATCAACAGTGTTAGACCCGACCCTTAAGTTATTTGGATAACTTTTCTTTAGTATAAAGCAAGCAATAATATGAATTTTATTTCATTATCTCACAGTTTGTAAAAATAGCCACGGGCCATTCTATTATTTATTTCATAATCTTTCTCTTCCAAATTCATTTTGACAAACCAAAGAAAATAATTATCATTCTTTTCATAAATTCATCATTGAATAGAAATGCACTTTTGTTTTAATTCCATCTCATCAAAAATTGATTCCTTTCTGCCATGAGATAATATTGTCTTTCAGAAAAAAAACGTAATGTTTATTCTGTTACTTACAGGAGTTAATTGTCAAAACATTTATATCACATGGTTAATGTATGTGATCATCTTCTTCAAATATATACGTCAATGAACCCGTTTCGCTGCAGTGATTGCCAAAAAGATTTTCATTCTTCAAATATTACCTAGAAAAACTTTTATTTTATTCAAAGATACACCTTTCGAGTTTTCAAATATCTAGGATAAGACCGTTAAGCTGCTTCAAAACACCTGACATATTTTTGAAAGAAATATTTGTATACTGTCTTGAACAATTAATTAAATTAGGTGACATATATACTGGGACAGTTAAGTCTGTAAATAATATGCGGTTGTTGAAATCTTGTTGGAATCATGGCGGAAATGTTCATTTTGCATAAATTCTTTTTCAATACAAAATAAAATAAAATAATGACTTGACAAAACTATACGCAGAAGCAATGAAATGGTATCTATTGTTTTTGCTTTTGTTTTTCTCCGTCTTATTTGACAAGAAAATATACGTATAAGTATGAATCTAAAATGTGTTTCTGCTTATTTAATATGAAGCAAGTACTGACAGTCATTTAGGGAATGAAGGCATAGCTTCATATTCAAAGCTTCATATATAACGCAATAAAACATTAAGTTGAAGTAATTGCCTGAAGGAATCTATCCACCTTTGACTTCTTGGACATTATTATTCGTTACCAACAGAATTAATTTCGTTTCCCAATATATAGAGAGTGATCTACAGTAGTTGATTATTAAAGCATGATTTACGAAGCTGTTTCATTACATGTACACAACTTTATATTGGGAACACTTAATCCGGGTAGTTTTTATTGAACGCATATCATGATAATTTACATCCCGATGTCTTTTCTACAGTCCTTGAAATGAATAACTGCATAGAAGTTAGCCTGGAGACGTCTCTTATCAAATTATCACTTCAAATACAAAAAGGGTAATTATGCGTCTGTTGATTCCATTCATGAAACTATAATATTTTAATAATGCTGAAGTCATTTTTGCTCGTAGCGAGGAAGATATCCTTCAATGTACGACATTTTCCAATTTAACATGATAAATAACTACTGAAGGCGCGGTCTCGTTGCAAAAAGTTTGTATTCATCCATCATTCAAGAGATTTATTTCTTGACAGTTTATTTCAGCTTCTAAAATAACTTCTAGAATTATATTGAAAATCTTCTTGTCTTAAAATGTAATGGTGTGCGATATGGAGGATATTTGTTTGTTTTTGTGTAAGATGAAATCTTGTCATCCTGTGAGTTTTAAAAACAGTACAGCTAAGCCACTTGTTAGAGTACTGTTTTTGATGTTCACCTGATTAAATAAAATTACACCTTAAACAACAAACAGTGTTTGTTTTTCCCTGCATTATCTGTATACAGATATGGAGTGTACAATATATTGACATAAGTTATATGGTTATCAGTAATCAATTGTTAAAAACATATGATGTAAAGTGTTAATTAGTAGCTTATCGGGTTGTTACGCACTGTATCTACATCTACATCATACTGCTTCAAAATCGTTATCGATTACACTAAGCATGCACGCTGTCTGTATGTTTTCATATTTATAACGTTTATTTAGTATACAATAAACCCATTTTGTGTTCGTTTTCTTTGTAAACCCACTCACAATAAATCGAATTTAATGAAATATCAAAGAAACAAAACAAATTAGGACGTGTTGGAATTATACGCATAGGAAATGTGTCGAACGTTTGATTTCCTTTAGTGACTGTAGGCGAGAACTTACTTTTTTCATAACTTGATATACCAATTTGCTGCATTTGTTACCAGCAGATTCCTTATTGATATTTAGACATATTACACTCTTGACCTTTTTGTAATAACGAGACCCGTATCTCTTAAACACGTAAAATTGTTTAAAAATAAATATACAACTTGTATAACATAATGTCTGAAAATGTTAATACAGATGTTATTATAAAGTAACAAACATGTAATTCTTGTGTCGCCTTTAAAAAAGGTAGCACGTATTTTAATAGGCTGAGTCGGCGGCGACCCCTTAGGTGTGTAGAACTCAGTGACCATTAATTTATATGACTCCAAACTTGGTATCTTCCTATACATGCTTCTCTTAATGACCCGAAGTGTATTGCACAAAGAACCGTTACCGGGCATTTATTATACCGGTCAATTATTTGAATGTCAAATAAAAAACGAAAAGTTGACTCTCTTCTTTTACCTCGTTAAAAATTCGCTTCGAAATGAAACTATGATTTGGAGAAGGTACAGAAGTTTATCATTGTCAATACTATTTTTACATGAGAATACTTTACGATCAAACGTGTCCGACAATCGTAATATTAATGCAGTTTCCGCAATGATATAATGATTTGTTATGTTCATTTCAACATGGCCTGTTTACGGAAACAACAAGTGAAAGATCTGATTCCAATTTAATTCGTGGAAAACAAAAATTACAACAACAAAATCAGTCACATTTTATTCATTCTACACTGTAAATGGTATTTCAGTGTAATTTATTTTGTATATTAATATATAAGACTCTTATTTGCAACGAACACCAAAAGACAAGTGAAATGATAAATCTTTCATATAACAACTTAATATGATGTGTCCTCATTTCTGTACATGTTGATGAGGTTTTAAAAATGGAAATGTCTTTCACAAAAGAGACACACATGAACACATGTCAGTTCATGTGAACTATCGAAATAGCGTTGTAACATTATTCTTTATCTTTAATATTAATGTTTATACATTTTAATTTGCTAATAAATATCACTTTTCTGACAAGCTTTTAAGATTTGTAAATAGCGTTATTATACAAATACGACACTATTGAATAAGCGTGTCTGTTTTTTTATAATGCGGTGATAGTCATTGATGTTATTTTCAGAGTTTTATATTGCCTTTGATTACATCTGTAAGTATGTGTCATAAATAGAAGCTGTCGAGCTAGCTTTCTTAACTTCAGTGTTTGTACTCGGGTGACCGCGCGTGTCCGAAATAATCTCAGAGGTGCAGCTTCGGGTTTCCTCTACCGTTTAAGCTTGAAAGAGCCATTTGACTTATACTGTGTTGATGCGACCTTGAGCCTAACAAATGAAACACCCAATTAATCAACAACTTTGATCATTGAACAAATTATACTGAGAACCCTCCTCTGCTTTATATGCAATTTCATGAAAATTAATTAAAAAGGATTAATAAGATCATTATCATATATCTGATATATATATGTTTTTAAAACATAAACGTGGCTACTGGATATATTTAAAAATGTTTCAAAGTGAATTAATACGTGTTTTTAAAGAGCATTATGTGTAAATCAATAAATTACATTGCTGATGAGCAGTACTTTTAAGCCATCGAACTACACAAATCATTCAGTGTCAAATCATCTAATTATCGGATTTGACGTTTAGTGACATGATGCTTGCAATTTTCATGTGCGTATCCAAAATTGGTTGCAGTATCTTTTCGTCGGTATTGAGATATTGACGGACTTTTGTCACTGTTTGCAGGATGTTTTACGGTAGGTCGTTGACGATGTCAGTTGTATGATAGCGCTGAGGAAGTCGATTAGCATCAAAACTGTTTGTTAAGGTTTAATACTAAACCCGTCTGGCTAACCAGCTGCAATATCTAGGTAGTTGTATAATCTTAATGTTTATTATTCAAGATTGTGGAATTACGAATAAGTATCGGTTTTTGCATGATCTGTCTTGGAATGTTATTTTCTTATGTTTAAAAAACATCTTTTATTCATAAAAATATCACATTATAACCCATTTCATAGAAAATACAACATTCTCAATTGTTAAACTAAATTGCTGATTGAAGTGGAATTTCAATTATTCAAGAAGGACACGTAAATGACGAAACAATATGACAGATCAGCATAATAGAAATGAGGAATCTTGATGTTTCGTTGTGTAGCCATTTACTTACAAGTTGCGAACGTCACATGCTCATGTTTTGTTTTCCGTTTATTCCGTTATCTCTTGATCCAATTGATGAGTGTTTATGTCCAATTAGCGGCAATGAATAGATTAAAACAAAGATATAAAAGCGTGATGTTATTTTAAGTGCCTTTTTTGTGGAACGAAACTTAAATACTGCGTACGTTTTCATAATATGTAAGAATACATACTTATGTAGAAGTTTTTGTTGATTTTAAGACGTACCATTTCTTTAGCATTATTTCTACCAAACCTATATATTTCTTATACTTTTAACACGATATAATTGTTAATTTAGATTTGCTAAAATAGATGCAAAGTATATTACATATTTCTAAGACAAATAAAAACAACATTTTAATAACAATGGTTGGATTATGACAACTTCATTAGCATCAATCAGAAAAAACTTACGCATTCTTGTACAATAAAAATCAAATTTATTTTCTGAAATATATAACTAATATATTAATATTAATAAGTACAAAACAATTAAATAATGTAAAGGAACAGATACACAAGCAAAATATAATACAAAGATGTCATTAATAATTATTGTTCCTTATAACGTTTGCCTAGCAACGTGAAAAAGTTTTAAAAAATGTGCGCTGCAGACGATTTGATTTTAACGCATATTGTGAAGTGTATTTATACGAAAGCACGTTTTCCTGAAAGCAGCATTCACCGCAATTCTCAGTAAAGAACCTTTTAGAGACAGGATGGATTGACAGTATCTGGAAACGAAACTGGACTTTACATATCTACAAGGAAAGTTGATTTATTTCCATGGAAAAAACATTTATTTGTAAAGTGAGAAGATATGCTTACTTTTAAGAAAGGTAAGGACGTGTCGTTTCTTTCGTGAACGTTCACTGTAAAGATTGAGTCAAATAGGGTTTTTCTACTGAATAAAAACTGTCTTGACTTTCGTCCTTTACTGCGTGAATTTACATTTGACTCAAATATATATATTTGTACTTCGTGATCCTTGATTCCACCACATCATGTTTTGAAGATTAAATACCGCTCTAAACAGTGCTACAAGGCGTGAGATGTTACGCTTGTCCACTATCCCTCATACAAATAATTAACGGAATCTTAAACTTTCATGATATATTATTCTTCTCGGGATCACCTTTTGATACTTTTTTACTCCAGTTTTTGTAATATGGTATTAAGCAAAAAGTAACAGAATGGATATACGATCGCGAGTCCTAACATTAATGCAAACTTATTGGTAATTTTACATACCTTTTTATAATCATTTGCTTTATCCGATATTAGCCAATAACCATCGGTAAGACATTTATCTTTAGTCTAAAATGACATGTTTCAGGATCAATTATTATGTTTAATTATCGTAGATCTGCTACTTTGATTAATTTGTCATCTGTAAATCTTCCATACCGAATAAGGCACAGAGGACTGGTGCTTTAAATCATTTACATTGATAATTCTAAGTGAATAAAACATATATAAATACTGATATACTATATTATATTTTATATAATGTTTCTAGCTGAATGTGTTCATGTTATAATTACAAATCATTGTCAAGGTTATATCATTTGCAAGAATGTTAGATTATAAAAAGAATATGAAATGTTCTGTGCTTCAAAATTCATTGCACCAATACAATTAATATTTTATTACCATAGGAAACGGTCATGTTTTACATCTTGCAACAACATATCTATGTATAACATTTAGAATAAGACATACGTTTTGTTATTAACATTTCCTTTTTCATACCATAGTTTAATTAATTTGTTGAAAAGATATAGAAGCGTGATCCGTATGCATTTTTTTCTTCCCAAAACGAACAAAAATAGAGAAAAAATATATATTTTAATATTTTATTCAGCTACAAAGGATATTTAATGAGTGTAGGTTAATACTAAATTTGTGGAACGAGTTGAATAAAATCTTATTATGCGACTCATAATTAGTATAACTTAGGTTAACGTGTAGCATATTCTTATTAGTATAAACAGGGTCATTTCATTATATTAATTTAATATTAGACTAATACAAATAATAAGATGTATTGTCTTGGTAAAAGCAGCACAACATACCATGAATATAATATTTATCAACTGAAATACATTATTGCAGAATAGAATTAACTTATCTGGGCGGTTTTAAGTATGATTGGCGCAGCTAAAATCAATCTATTAAAGTCAATAAATTATTGTGACTTATAATATGAACGAAACGCTTTACTAATCCACATGTGCGTCATTCAATGAAGTATTAATCTATTACACAGGAACTAATTTTATTTTTACCAGCTCGTCTAAGAGCCTCAGTTGTATTTTAATAAGCACTCTTGATCTAATGTTTTTCATTGAACGTGTGCTAAATATCAAATTAGGAAGCTGAATGAGTATAAATTATGAAGGGCATATGTATTATTTAGAAATCTATTACCTTGGCATTTATTTCATTTTCTAATTGAGCAACGTCCAACATGCATTTAACCTAAGATTTAGATATCAATTCGATACGTTTAGAAAAACCATTCACCATTCATAGACACAGTTACTTTTTACGATTTGATGACTATTTTGCACGAATAACGAATGATGTAACTATTATCACTACAGCACTTGACAGTATTGTGTTCAGATTTACATGTAAAGAATGAAATAAGTGCCACGCTGATGTCCTAAATTTTGTAAACAGAAACACAATTGACTAAACACGTAGTTTAAAAGTTTGTTTTTTTTCTTGTTGTTAAAATACCTGAAGGTGTTGGGGCCTAAAGACATCTGTGATATATTCACATTATATAATATTCCTAACGCTCTGAATTGCGATTAATACAATGGAAGCAATGTCGTGTTTCCAATTTTAGCAATCAGTATCAATCATTATGCTTGACTTTGCTAACGCCTATAGACACAATAAATCAATTTAACATATTGTGTATACCCTTTAAGGTTTTAGATATTTTATTTTTTTCAAACTAATATAAACTGTTTAGTACTGCTTTAATATTTTGCTGTCCTATCACTTTTGTAGATCTTTTACAAACATGGATACAATTTTAATGTACCAGGAACAAGATATGAAAAGCTGCAACGGTGATAATTGTGCCATAGGCGCAAATATTGCATCATTTGTATATATATAAATACATATTTGAATGCTTAAAACAAGATTTATACGTTACTGATCATATATTTCATTGTTGAAATAGAGTCGCTTGGTTTAAACATACTTATTTATTTCACAAAAACAAAACAGCCATTGAAAGAAAATGATATACCCTGGAGTTACTGCCAAATGAAAATTGTCTGTTATCAGAGGCAATAACAACGAAAACTAAAATCGTAAATATATGATGTATATTAACCATAAGATCTTTGATGTGAAAGTTACGGATGATTGTCTTAATATATGTTATATATGTTATAAAAGAACTCTAAAACTTAAGGGGATATCCAAATAATGACAAAAATATTAAAATGATATTGTGTACTCAAATCACGCTAAAATGAATTTTCCTGAAGTTTCAGCATGAATTTCTGTTTAAATTCTAACTATTGTTTGGTTTGAAGCGTAACTATATCTATATACGATGAACGAATTTTAGACACAAATAGAATCGCCAAATAGTTTTAAAACAAGTCATGTGACTAGAACAAACCCCTGAAGTTACAATAACAGATATCGTGGATATTGTCTGATTTAAACAAGCCTAAGTCATTCATTTGACATGTTCTTGAACGTTTCCAGAGTTCACTGTGACAACTATTGTGAAATGCTAGCGCTCTAACCTGACCCACGCGGGTCAAGATAGGAAACCACCATTTATTATATCTCCCTTTAAATTTGCTGATGCAAACCATATTTAGATTTTTTATTCATTACAAACAAAGATTCGCATAGATTTACTTAATAAACATTACACTTCTCTTTCCCGTCAATATCTAGTTATTTCGTGATTTAAGATATATTTGTTCATTTCCATAATTAAATTAATAATTTACTTCCCTTTGGTAACGACGACACCATTGTCAAAAGATTTGCACTTTTATAGCTGCAGAAACCTAAACGAGATCGTATGTTTATATGTATTTACACATATGTATATATCATAATATAACTTATTATAATATGTCGCGTTGAGATGTATCAAAATATAATAAACTCTATAGACGATATTCTGAAATTGAATAGATTATTATTGATATAATATGTTTAAGATGTTGACTTACCCAACATTTTTCGTTCTTCATAAAATACTTGAAACGTTGTTGTGGGAATACCATTTCAAAAGAATGTAGATTTCTCAAGAATCAAAGCAATCATAAATACTTGCAAACTGTGCACATTCAAGTTTTTCAGTGTCCTGATACCTATTTATACTTGGATAATCTTTGACCTCTTATTTATAAACAAAGAAACAGTATTTAGCCACCTTGATACATATATATTGATAAGTGTATACAGTTTCTAAATGGTTGGTAAAAAATGGAAAAAGTAGATACTCAAGAATTAATGAAATTAGATAATCAAGCATTAATGATATTATAACTAAGAATCATATCATATCAAATAGTGCTTATAGTACTTATTATGATGCTATGAGATCTATCAAAATGAAATAAAACTCAAAAGACGGTTTTCGTTTAATACGGTATGTATAGGATTTTGGTTTATCCAGCAGTTTACGTTTGTTGTCAAGCACTTGACACACGTTGTTGTGAGACTTTCATTTCAAAAGTAAATCATGTCAATTATCATCTGGCACAGTAGGTAAGTTTTATCTGCATGCTCTTAAACTGTATGACATGCCCTCGCAACTGTTTTGTTACTGTAATTCTTAATTCAAATTCCAGAGATTTGAACAACAAAAATATAGTATATTTCATTTAATGTTGCAAAATTAGGATACTAAAGGAAGCGGTATTACTTAAATTGAGTTTTCAGAGATATATTTACTGTTTCCGTTCATATGTAATAAAGGAAACTAGTGAATCTGTTTTCACTAGAAAGATTTTAAATTACCAATATGAAAATCAACAAGAGGCATTCAAACAAATTAACATATCTAATATAAAAACGAGTTTTATAGTATGTTACATTAATTATACCAGTAACATACCACTTAGAATATTAAAAGTTCCAGTTACCCTTATTGAAAATTTTAATGTGATTTTCTTTGAACTAAACGTTTTGCACGTAAAGATCAAATGTATATTAGTTTCGTTTTATGGATAACGACCTTTAAATACTATATCATTGTTGTCCTATAAAGATAATATCATAAAATATACTAATATATCTCCATTATCCGAACATGTATGAAGATATTTAATCATGTATTAAATATTATAATTTAATGTAAATTAGGGGAAACAAATTTCCCATCAAATGGGAAACAAATTTCCAATCAAATGTGTACTTACATGATCAAGCCAATGAACAAGTAATGAACTAGAAGAATACTATGAAGTTTGAAACATGTTGGCGTTATATAACTTATTTGATTATCATATCAGGGTTGGATTCAAGGCGTTATTGTCCGAATGAAAACACATACCTTATTAGGATTGGGTACGAATGAAAATCGAAACTTTTTCAGTTTTAAAGTAAAAGTGACCTTGACCTTGATCTTGTGATCCAAAATCAATACGGTCTTCTACCAAAATGGACAATCATCCTATGAAGTTTGAATTTTGTGGGCCTCATGGAAATTTAGTTATGCTCCGGAAACTGTTCTCAGTTTTAAAGTAAACATGACCTTGACCTTTGACCAAGGAGGAACGTTCCAACATTTTGGCTTTAGGGGCTATTTTTGACCTTTTTGTTCAAACATGTAGGGCAATTGCTCAACGAATATGTATATGCTTTTGACTAGCTGTTGATACTTTTATGACTGTAATTGATCTCGATATTAATATCTTTTAATAGTATTCATCGAGGCAAACATTTTGTTATGATTATATATGTTTAATGTATTACTTATAAAACAATATATTCAAACAATTATTTTCTTTGGCCTCACTGCTTATATCAAAATATTTTTTGTACTGTGTTCACGGACCGTGCTGATATCTTAGTATCCTATGTTTTGTAAATATCCAAACATTGATTTAATGATTGCAATAATTGTGTTCGTGCGGTTGAGAAATATTTGCATAAGTTAAAATGTAGCTAATTCACCAGTATGATCAAGAAAAAGCAACAGTTAAGATCGTTATCATTCAATTCAATTTTTATCAATGATGTCATGTATTTTTACATCTATGAAATGTATATTTTCATTTACTAAAATAATGCATTTCTTTTTTGAAATTTAATTTTACTGTAGAGCGTATGATATATGTTAAATCTAATAACAAACATTTGATATTAAAAGTGTAAGACTCATTCATTCTTAAATTATTACCTAGACAAACTCGTGTTTTATTCAAAAATACATCTTCCGAGTTTCCAAATATCTAGAATACGACGTTAAGCTGCTCCAAAAATACGTGACATACTTTTCTTGGAAAAACTCGTATACTTTCTTAAACAATTAATTTTTATCAATGATGTCATGTATTTTTACACCTATGAAATGTATATTGTCATTTACTAAAATGATGCATTTCTTTTTTGAAATTTAATGTTACTGTAGAGCGTATGATATATGTTAAATCTAATAACAAACATTTGATATAAAAGTGTAAGACTCATTCATTCTTAAATTATTACCTAGACAAACTCGTGTTTTATTCAAAAATACATCTTCCAAGTTTCCAAATATCTAGAATACGACGTTAAGCTGCTCCAAAAATACGTGACATACTTTTCTTGGAAAAACTCGTATACTTTCTTAAACAATTAATTAAATTTGATCACATATATACTGGAACAGTTAACTAAGTCTGTAAAAGATCCGCTTCGATTATATGCAGTTGTTGAAATCTTGTTGAAATTATGGCTGAAATGTACATTATTGCATGCATATTTTTTCATTAGAGACAAAATAAAATAATGACGATTCATGGATCAAAGTGGAAATTACTTGACAAAAATGTACGCAGAAGCAAAAAGATGGTATATATTGTTTTTGTTTTGGTTTTTCTTCGTCTTTTTTTGACAGTAAAATATACGTATAAGTATGAAAATAAATGTTTGTCTTTTGCTTATTAAATGCAAAGCATGAACTGACTGTCGTGTCGTGAATGAAGGCTACTACAAGCTTCTTATATAACGCTTTTAAAACGTTAAGTTGAAGTAATTGCCTGACGGAATTAATCAACCTTTGACCTCCTGGACATTATCATTCGTTACCAACAAAACTAATTTCGTTTCCAAATATGTATAGAAAGAGATCTACAGTAGTGATTCGTAAAGCATGATTTACGAAGCAGTTTCATTACATGTACGCAACCTTATATTAGGAACACTAAAATATTAGGTTTAATTGAACGCTTAACAAAAAAATCAGATCACGATTTGTTTTTATCTACAGTCCTTGAAATGCATAGCTGCAAAGAAGTAAGTCTAGACTCATCTCTTATCAAATTCTCACTTCAGATACATAAGAGGTAACTATGCGTCTGTTGAATCTTTTTGTGTAAATAGAATATTCAAATAAATAAAGTAAAGTTTTTCTAGTGGCACGGAAGATATCCTTCCTACGGCTTTTTTTAATTTACTATAATAAATAACTATTGAAGGTGCGGTGCAAAAAATCGTATTCATTCATCATTCAAAAATTTTATTTCT
Source organism: Ruditapes philippinarum (assembly GCF_026571515.1). Taxonomy (NCBI): domain Eukaryota; kingdom Metazoa; phylum Mollusca; class Bivalvia; order Venerida; family Veneridae; genus Ruditapes; species Ruditapes philippinarum. The sequence goes on along the minus strand of NW_026856825.1, from coordinate 10,187 downwards.
TGACAGCTATATTTCTATTCCTAAAATAACTTCTATTTTTTCATTGAAACTTTTCTTGTCTGAAAACGTAATGGTGTGTGGTATAGAGAAGGTGTTTTTTTGTAAAATGAAATCTTGTCATCGAGTGAGCTTTAAAAACTGTACAGCTAGGCCACTTGTAAGAATACTGTTTTTGCTGTTCATTCGATAAAATAGAATTACATCTTACACAACAAACTTCCAACAAACGAAGTTTGTTGTGTATTTACTGTTTGGAGATATAGATTTTAAAGTATATTGATATAAGTGACATGATAATCAGTAATCAATTTTGAAAACATATGAGGCAAAGTCATAATTAATAGCTTATCGGGTTGTTACACACATAGTTTTGCGCTGCAGAACCTATAAAAAATTTCAAAAAATTGTACAACCTTTATTTGGGATACAATCATCCAAGATTATGTTCAATTTCTTTGTAAACCCACTTAAGATAAATCGAAATGAATGATATGGCAAAGTAACAAAACAAATCAATACTTGTTGGAAAACTACCCATAGGAAATATGTGTCGAACCCTTAATTTCCTTTGGTGGCTGTAGACGAGAATTTGTTATCTTCATAACTTGATATACCAATTTGCTGCAATTGTTACGAGCAGATTCCTTATTGATTTTTTAGAAATATTATGCGTCCTTGACATATTTGTAATAACGACACTCATAGTTCTTATAAGACATAACAATTGTTTTAAAAGATAAATTCACAACTTGTATAATTTATTGTCTGAAAATTGTAATACCGATGTTATCATAAAATAACAAAATTGTAATATTTGGGTCGCCTTTGATAAAAGCCATAGACATAGACAAAGTTTTTTTTGGCGGTGTCGGCGACGTCCTGTTAGGCGTGTGTGGAGCAGAACTCGGTCACAATTAGTTGGGCTGACTCCAGACTTGGTATACACGCTTATTTTAATGACCCGAAGTGCAGTGCACAAGAACCATTACTCGGCATTTAATACACCAGTCAATTATATGGATAAACATTTGTTGACTCCGTTCCTTTACTGTATAAAGTAATTCGCTTCGAGATGAAGCTGCGATTGGGGAATGTACAGAATTGTACCATTGTAAGTAATATCTTTACATAAGAATGCCTACGTAAAATTGTTTTTGACAATCGTAATATCAATGCAGTTTCCGCAATGATATATTGATTTGTTCTTGCGTTCATTTCAACATAATAAACTGTTTACGGAAACAAAAAGTGAAAAATCCGATTGCAATTTAATTCGTGCAAAACAAAAGTAACAACAACAACAACAAAATCAGTCACCTATTATTCAGTCTACAATTTAAATAGCATTTCAGTTGTATTTTGTATACACGAGACTCTTTCGCAACGAACACCAAAAGACATGGGAAATGATTACTTTTTTATATAACAACTTAATTGCTGTTCCTTGTTGATCCTGTTCATCATATTTAAATATAATGTGTCCTCATTTTTGTACAGGTTAATAAGGTTTGGAAATGAAAATGTCTTTCACAAGAGAGACACCCACGAACACATGTCAGTTCATGTGCACTATCGAAATTACACTTTTCTTTCTCTTTGATATTAATGTTAATACATTTTAATTTGTTAATACATATCACTTTCCTGACAAGCTTTCAACATTTGTTACTTTAGCGTTATTACACTAATAAAAGAATATTGAATAAGCGTGTTTTTTAATAATGCGGGTTTAGTCATTGATGTTTTTTTCAGAGTTTAACATTGCCGTAGATTACATCTGTAATCTGTGTCATAAATTGACGCTGTCGAGCTATCTGTCTTAACTTCAGTGTTTGTACTCTGGTGACCGCGCGTGTCAGAAATAATCTCGTAGGTGCAGCTGCGGTTTTCCTCTACCGTTAAAGCTAGATAGTCGACATTTGACTTATACTGTGTTGATGCGACCTTGAGCCCAACAAACGAAACACACAAATAATCAACAACTTAAATCAATTGATGAATTACTTTAAGAACCCTCATCTGCTTTATATGCAATTTCATGAAAATAAATTAAAACGTATTATTAAGATCATTATCATATATCTGATATATATGTTTATAAAACATAAACGTGGCTACTGGATATATTAAAAAAAAATGTTACAAAGTGTATTAGTACGTGTTCTTTAAGAGCATGAAGTGTAAATCAATAAATTACAATGCTGATGAGCAGTACTTTATTGCCATCGAAATACACAAATCATTCAGTGTCAAATCATCTGATTATCGGATTTGACGTTTAGTGACATAATACAATTTTCATGTGCGTATCCAAAATTTGTTGCAGTATCTTTTAGTCGGTATTGAGATATTGTATCATAGTTTGGAGACCTTTCTGTTGAAAATATGTCAGGGTTAAATCGTATACATATACATGCACAGTGCGTTAACTGGAGTGCGGGTATTAGTTACCCGCACTCCAGAGCATGCCCATTGATTGGCTCATTTTTGCTGGGGTTTACATATTGTGACGGCAGAGAAAGGGAAAGCGAAAGAAATGTCATATTCAGATGTTCGTTCATTGGTTCATTTTTGCCGGGGTTTCACATTGTGACAACAGGGAACATGCTTTTATGTTTGACTATGATACAAAAGAGAAAGAACACCAAAACACTCGGCAATCTGATTAATACTCGGGGGCTACGCCCCCTCGTACAAATCAGATAACCTCGTGTTTCGGTGCTCTTTTTATTACTTGACGGACTTTTGTCACTGTTTGCTGGATGGTTTACGGTCGTTGACGGTGTCAATAGTAAGATAGCGCTGAAGAAGTCGATTAGCATCAAAACTATTGGTTGATGTTTTATACTAAACGTGTCGGGCTTACCAGCTGCAGTATAGTAGTTTTATAACCTTAAGGACATGTATATACTTTGTCAAGTTTGCGAAATATGTCTAAAGTGCTTTTTATGAATAAATCATTTTTTTAAACGATAACTAATATATTTATTTCAATTATTTCAAAACAATTAAATAATTTATAGGGACACAGATACACATGAAACATTATAATACATAGATGATATTAATAATCATTATTCGTTATCAGGTTGGCCTAGCAAAAATAAATGTATTCATAAGAAGTCACGTTTTTCCTGAAAGATCAATATCAAATTTTCAGTAAAAAACCTTTTAGAAACAGGATGGATTGACATTATCTGGGAAAGAAACGGGAATTTATTTATCTAAAAGTTGATTTATTTCCTTGGAAACAGTGAGAAAATATGCTTTCTTTTCAGAAAGGTAGTAAACGATTCCTTTGTTTCCAAAACCGCTGAAGCCAGAGCGCGAGATGTTACACTTGTACGTTATCTCTCATGAAAAAACTCTACTGAATCTGAACCTTTCATGAAGGTTGTTATTTTCAATGCTTGCAAGGAAAACTTTTAATCTTTAATTACATGTACCAGTTTTGTAACATAGTATTATTGATATGCAAACACTAATGATATACGAGCACTAACATTAATGTTAATACTGAATCGTAAATAAGCATGTGTCTGTAGATCCTGATATCCTCTTAATAAGTAAATATTGAATGTTAGTGGAAAACGTTCCCTTTGTCAAGAAAATTTCCTTTTTATAATTTTTTTGAAATTCTTTATCCGATATTAGCAATGACTATCGGTAAGACATTTATCATTAGTCTAAAATGACATGTTCCAGGATCAATTATTATGTTTAATTAACGTAGATCTGCTACTTTGATTTATTTGTCATCTGTAAATCATCCATACCGAAAATGGCATGGAGGGGCTTTAAATCATTTACATTGGTAATCTAAAGTGAATAAAACATATATAGATACTAATAAAACTATATAATGTTTCTAGCTGAATGTGTTCATGTTATAATAACAAATCCTTGTCAAAGTTATATCATTCCCAAGAATGTTAGATTTCAAAAATAATATGAAATTTTCTGTTCTTCAAAATTCATTGCACCAATACAAATGTTTTATTACCATAGGAAACGGTCCTGTTACACATCTTGCAACAACATAAATGTGTGTATCGATAACTTGTAGAATAAGGCATATGTTTCGTTGTTTACATTTCCTTTTTTTATACCATAGTTTAATTTATTCGTTCAAAAGACTTAGTCGCGTGATCCGAATATGTTTTTCCCAAACGAACAAAAGAGAGAAAAAAGTATGTTAATATTTTATTCACCTACAAAATTGTTGAAGCGAATCAAGTATGATGTTCAGCAAAGACAATAAAATCATTATAATATTACTGCAACATTACATATGCAATGTATGAACAACTTTTAAACACAAAATTTAACATTAAATGGAAAAAAAGAATCCCAAAGCTGCAAAATGGAAAACCTCAGGTTCGGTTGGATTGAGTTTGTGTTACAGATGGCAAGAAAATATAACTAAATAGTAATAAGTCTGCATCTTTAAAAGAAGACCTAACAACAATTTTTACAACATTTGGTGTTTTTTTAAACATTGACCTTTTCATGATGAGAATAAAAATTGAATATTTCACTTATGTTGTGGTGTAAAAACACTTAATAGATGTTGCTTATTAGAATACAATATGTTTTGATATAATTTGTACCACGTACTCTTATATCAATCAAGTCACTTTTAAAAAGTTTTATACTTTAATCAAATTTGCCCAGATGATAATGATATCTAGTTATTGTTGCTTTTCTACATTTACAAAAAAAAGTTAAACTATTTCCCTTACATTCCAATTTCATTATATTGAACATATGCTTCATATTTATACATCCCGTCGCATGTACTTTTCCTAGATACAATTGGTAACTGTCAGGAATATAAAAGCAAAAAATTTTCTATTTTTTTAAAAAAAAAATTTTTTCCATTGCAGAGAACAGAAGGAAAACAAGTTTCTTTTTTAAATGTGTACACTTTTTGTCAATCATACTTTTTTTATCAAGTTTTTACTTTTTAATTTGCAAAAGGGGAAAATTGCGTCTGTGACGTTTCATAGAAATTTTCAAGACTCGACAAAGGGCTTAATTTTATAAGACCCAAAAATGCTTTTTAGCCCCCGTTTCTTTTTCGTGAAAAATTAAAAATTTTGTTTCCCGTTTTTTTTAGCTTTAACACATAAAAGATTTTTAACGATTTGGCACCGAACGGGGAAAGATGATTTTAGCTAACCTCGGGAATTACACTTTTTAAATTACACCAGGTGTCAAACCTGTTGGAACTAGGACATACATAGACTCCAAACATTCTGACACATTAAAGCGTCTCTCACGACTACAGCGCGTTAAACCGTGACTGTATAATGGTGTTCCAACCTGTAAAGGCAACACAACCGCCAAAAGAGGGAGGCGTCGACTAAATTCCGGTTAGGACCTTTGATCACCTTTGTTTCTCCTTTTTTCTTTACGTTATGTTATATATAAACATTCAATTAAGAGCTTTTAACATTGTTTACGTGCATATACTTTGTTATCATAAATGAGGGGAATGTCGCTATCTTATAAACCGATTGATCATATTCAAAACTTTACATAGTACACTTCCTTATATGTATTTTCAAAAATGGTCAGATTGTATCTTCGTACAGTTGTCCATGTATTAAACTGTAAATACAAAAGTCTAGTCGTTTGGCTTGACCTGGTAAACTGGATCGCTACCAGAAGGTATCAGTTTTTTCTGTTAATCAAAGCACACAATATAAATATCGCATCATAAAATGAATCATTTGTTATTTCTCTCTTTCATTCTGTTATCGAAACAAACATTTAATTAGGTTAATAAAGTTCGTGCAAATAACAAGGCACACATCATTCATGTCAAGTAGTACATGTGTTTAAAATAAAAACAATAATGCATACATGTGAATGACAAAATGGATAGCAATTACTTTTCCAGTATAAGTACTGTCAACGTTTCTTTGATTGTCTACACAAAATGTCCCATACATGTTGTTTTTATTTTCTGTTTAAAGCACAAACATATGATTATTTTGGTTTTAATAATAAATTCAGAAAATGTATCGTGGAATTAGAAAACAAATTTACTGTAATAAATCAAGAAAAAGATGTGAAAAAATTGATACATTTACTTTGATACCAACTATTTATTATAACTACAATAATTATCAAAATAAAGCAACAGATGGCTAAGGTATATGGCTGTAGAGAACCACTTATAAAACTTATCAGGACTCTAAACAATTTAAAGCGTTTAAAAATGAAAAATCATAGCAGTTTTGACCTTAACAGGCCCGTCTAGGAAATATATATTATTATAGAAAATATGCAATATTTAAAATACCTGTTTACTAAGAAGACTTAGTGTGGACTTGTTTTTTTTTTACTTTCCGATGTTATTGTTCATTTCATTACTGAAACTATCAAAAAGCGATATACATGATAACTGATGCAAGGTCAAATATGTGCTTGCTGCTAAATTACCGAAAAAAAAATGGTAACATTTTAGCTTTTTTTTTAAATTGCCGATAATATATGAGGTAAAGTTAGGAGACATTTGACGGAATATCTTCCAAGCAAACAGTGTTTATTAATCCTAACATTTAAACACGTATCCGTGTTATAAAAGCCTGCAATTATTTGAATACTGTAGATGTTAGACCTTTTAAGATCATTCAGCTAGCCAGTCTGTGTTCTTGTTTTGTTTTTCTTGTTGTTGTTTTTTTTTATTATTTTTTTTTCATTTAATTTTCTATCAAAGGCTAGATATCAAACTTCATCTTCAATATTGAACAGATTCATTTGAATTAAATGTAGGCTTTTCAAATTGTCACGTGATAGCATTTTTGGATACATAAAGGATATCGTAGACAATCCTTAAATGATATGCATTTGCTATTGGTTGCCTAGAAGTAACTAACCAGATGAGAAGTCCTAAAACAAAGAAACACAACATGTTAGTTACTAGCGGCAAAACAAAATTATTCTTTGCCGCGACGGTATCTAATATATCACTTAGGATTTCATAAGAAATTAATAATTTTCCCCTAAAATTGCGCTATATTTTGAATTATGTTACTGTATTTGGTAAGGTTGTTCTTAAAAGAGACTTGTTAGAAGGACAATGAAACCTTTTTGGAATCTCTCTCCTTTGCATTTGAATTATTTAGTGAATTTGATATTTTATCGAGGAACATTTGTGTAGTTTAAGTTTAATTTATTATGTAAAACTATTGTGCACTGTTTTACTCTGCATATTACAAACTGTTTCACATCTTTTATTAAAATGAAAATGGTAAATATATTCAAATAAAACTAAATAAATTGTGTGTAAGTTGTTAAGCTTAAATCAAGACATTTTAATATTTATATATTTGAATCGTCTGTTATCACCAAAACATAATTTTCACATATTAACTAACATTCAAATACAGAATAGAAACGGGAAATAGAATGCCAAACACGGTATAATTGGCAAATTTGCAGGCTCGGTTTAATTGAACCTGTTCATGGACTGTACTAGACAGAGCTAGTTACCGTCTACGCCCCCTAGAACCAGCTCAAGCAGACTTCAACATTTAAACACAAACATGGTGGAAATTAAGTTAAAAACACCCGCAGATGTGTTCAAACGTCGGTTATCATGGAACCTTCAAAGTGCAACAGTAGTGCCATTCCATGAAAAGCGGCATACGGTCCGCAATTAAATCATGCATGTGCCCTAATCGAGAAAACAATGGGCGAAACTAAATGAAATGAAATTTCGAATGGGGATCCAGGTTATGAAGATGCATTTTACACGCTAATATAAAAAGCAGGTAACATATCTTTAGGGCTATTATACAGTATTCATGTAGGAATACTGGAACCACCGAAGTTGATAAAATGCCAAAAAAGAAGAATCTTAAATTGTGTACATATATTTTTTTTAACTTATAAGTATACATTATGCAACAAATAGTACATGACCATTGAGACATTGAGTTATTACAGACTTCTGAAACATCGTGATATCAACAAAAATATCATACTAATTATTAAACAAATCCAATTATAAGTAACAGCTACCTACATAGTAAATGTAAATAGTAAATAAATGGAAAGAATTATTAAATCTATTTACATGATAAAAACAAGTCTCAGTCACAAATTTGTATCTTATTGACATTACGTTTGTATTTTATGTCTTTTTGATGGTTTTGTTATGAATCTACTGTATTCTAATTTCTAATGCACGACAAAATTAACACATGTCATTTGTAAGGATTTAGGGCGAAAAAAGCAACGGTTATTCGTTTGCTATAGTCTTAAAGTTTATGTATTTTGTCTTCAAAACTTTACATGTATAGAATGTTTTTAACTTGGAGTTTAAAGTAAGGAAACCTAAATATAATTGTGAATTTGAAATGTAATCGGTTTAAATACACAAATCTGAAAAATCACTAGTACGAATAACGAATAGCAACACAGAATCGAGGTATCTATAATCACCATATAAACTTTATATTGAAACACTAAATATATATTTTTTCATCCGTCAAGTAGAAATTGGTTTCAGAAGATAATAATGTCCAACAGAAAATCTTAATATTTTATTTGGTAACCCAAAGGAATCATTTGGCAAGTCATAAATGTCCCATGGTTAGTGTATGTGATAATTTACTTTTGTATTACTTCATAAAACAGTTACGCCGCAGTGATTGCCAACAGGAGAGTTATTCCTCAATAATTACTTAGACAAACTCATTCAACTAAACTAATTTCGTTTTTTACCTAATATCTAGAGGCCAACCAAGCAACTACTCAGAAACACGTGACGTAACTTTTCGTCTACGTGTCAACGGCCTGGAGAATTTGATCAATAATAAATATACGAAAATTTTTTATGTAGTTGTGTCAATAAAAATCATATGAAGTGCATTCATATCAACATGATTAATAAAACTCTTACATTAGAAAATATACATCGGTAAGCTCAAGTCATATATCTTATATCTATTACGTATCTCCAATGTCTAATCATGATATGTGTTGATAATATGATCCATAAATGATTGATGTGTTATATTATTGAGAGTGGTTGATATATTGATACGAAAGAAAGATTAATCATTATTATGAATAGTCTTCATCAATTAACTCTTCTAAGAATGATGAATGAGTTCGATGTGATCCAAAATTGAAAACCCCAACCAAAACAAATGTTCAAAATTACTTATAACTAATTTAAAACTAAACCTTTTTGTTTATTTTGATAATTCTACAATCCATAAATTAATATCATTTTTGTAGCACATTGATTGATATTGATGTTAATGATATCTATGACATTACTTTGTCCATGCTTAACTATTGTTGTCTGTGCTAACCATTCGCCGAAACTCCACCTATCCGTATTACATATTAATCAGATTTTTCATTAATTATAAACAAAAATATTCATGTAAAATAGATAAATACAGAATCCCTAAAGAAAGCCCAACACGGCAATATTGAAAATGTTGCAGGCTCGGTTTGATTGAGCCTGTTCATGGACGGTACTGGAAAGTTCAAGTTACCGTCCACGCCCCTAGCAACGGCTTAAGCAGAATTCAACATTTAAACGTGAAATAGTAAAATTTTGAATTTAGAAACATCCGCAGATGTGTTCATACGGCGGTTATTATGGAACAATCTTCAATGTAACACTTCTGTGCCATTCCATGAAAAGCGGCGTATGGTCCCCAAGTATAAAAAGCGTGTGCCATAATTGAGAAAACAATGGGCGGAAAGGAATTTTGAAAGGGGATCAGAGGTTATGAAGCCTGCGTATCACAGATGACACGTCAAAAGACAAATTTAAAAAAGCAGGCAACATATCCTAAGGGTGATTCAACAATATTCAAGTAGGAATATTGGAACCACCAAACTAGAATATGCCGAAAAGTGATACTTTATACACATTTCGTTTTTTTTTTTGCAATATAACAGTAAACATTCACAGTGTAATCGCCCGATGGATACGTTATATTATGACAATATGTAAAAGGACGTAAATGTAACTATTAAAACATACAAATTGCATTCTGTATGGTATCAAAAATACGAACCGATAATTGTTTTAATCATTGTCTTATTTATAACATGTTTTGATTCTCTTGTATTCATGTAAAAAATAATACTTTGATGGATATAGCGATAAGAACACCTGAAACGAGTGAAAGAACAAATATTGCATTTTC